>NC_081537.1:26098353-26328353 GCF_030273125.1 Centropristis striata | reverse complement strand
TGGATTCAAAAGATGATCAGATTTATTTTTTAAAGACAATATTGACAATGGACGATCTTTGGCAGTGCAGCGTCGTGTTATTTATTTTAAAAGACTATTTTAAAAGACAATAATGACAATAGACGATCTTTGGCAGTGCAGCATCGTGTTATTTATTTTAAAAGACAATTATGACAATAGACGATCTTTGGCAGTGCAGCGTCGTGTTATTTATTTTAAAAGACAATAATGACAATAGACGATCTTTGGCAGTGCAGCGTCGTGTTATTTATTTTAAAAGACAATAATGACAATAGACGATCTTTGGCAGTGCAGCGTCGTGTTATTTATTCCTCCCGCCACACGGGGGCGTTAAACTCCCGCTGCCTGCCATCATAAAACCCATACGAAGTTGCTGGCCGCTAAACCTCTGTGTTGGGCTTGTTGCGAGTTTGTCAGTCGACTTTTAACAAATGTTTATGCTTAAAAAGAAAAGCTGTGAGTAACACATCCACATTTTTATCGCGGCGTCGCTTTACTGTGAGACCAAACCTGAGACCGTTCTCCGGCTTTTAACAGTCGGTGCGAAGCTAGCAGCATCTAGCCGGCTGTTTATCACCTTTAAACTGTGCTCTGAAAGATCCGCCAACTTGTTGGAGCTCTGCTGAAGGTAAGTATTTTAAGTCTGTGCTTTTATAACGTGTTTTTATTAGGTGTCCACGGCCTGAGAGCTAAAGCTAACGTTAGCACAACTACCGTTCATTTTTCGCGGGGGCCCGCCCATCGGAGAACATCATTGGTCCGGTTAGACGTCATCTCTCTGAGCTCTGCGCTGATTGGCTGTAAGCGGACAGGCCCTTTAAACTGGAATTAACTGACTGGAAGACACGTGGGGAGTGTCAACATTTTGTTGATTTAACACATCCTGAAATGGATAATGAATAAAGATATTAGTAACTTTTATTTACAAAACAGCCAAAAAATATCCTCACAGTTGGAGACAAAATATAATATTACAACAAACAAAATATATTTTTCCATGACACACGTTTTATTGGTCTCTAACAATCAGTGTCACTAAGTTTAGTTTGATAAACAATAATCATTCTGTATCCATAAACTGTCTTGAGTTCTCTTAGGGTAAACCTTTAACAATTATCATACCTTTTCATTTTTGAAAAAGTATATTGATGTTTTTTTGTTATTTACAAACTTTTTTTTTTTTAACCTAAACTCCCCTTTACTAGATCTCAATGTCACAATTAAACACTTTAATTTAATTATTTATCTTTACTTCCAAAAATGTACTTATTTATTTTTACTTCTATTTATTCATTATTTTTTCATGTATTTGTTTTACGTCTAATTTTGCTTCTTCGATTGATTTATTTTGTCTTTTTCATTTGTATGGATAGTAGATGGTTTTATGTTCTTATGTTCTGTTATGTGGAACCTCAACTACTGATCTGTGTGCATGAGGTGATGGCACCCCCAGCAGGCTGCCACAGGTCCCTGCAGCTGAGCAGAAAGTCTGTAATTGGCTCAGGTTGTGAGGGCTGCTGGGTAATCCCTGACAGTTTACTGAGGCTGCTCACAGAAACATTCAGTTTCTCCTCCATCACAGCGCAGGTAAATCACCTGCTGAGTTAGTTTCTGTTTCACCTGTCAGTGATCAGCTGACGACCGCCTCCACCTCGGGACATGAGCAGGGAATGAGCAGGTGGCAGGTGTGTCTGTGTGTGGGGGCGGGGTCTGAGCAGCTCTAACAGGAAGTGCTGTGTGCAGCAGTGTCAGCAGGTTTAAGGTGAACTTGACCACGGCTGGCTGTGAGTGTGTATGTGTGTGTCTGTCTGTGTGTGCGTGTTTGTTAGTTAGTGATGTGTGTGACTTGTGATGAGTGTGTGTGACGAGGACGTGGACCTGCAGAGCTGGGGCTGGACTGACCTGTGTGTACCTCTCTTTCTTCTTCTGTGGTGTCAGTGCTGTGTGTCAGTATGTAGGTCAGGTGTCTGTGTGTCTGATCAGGTTACAGATTTGTTCTGTTGACTTGTTGTGTTGTAATCAGACAGTTTGTGGAACTTGAACTGATCAATATAAATACTAAACAGTTTTTATTCTAAATGGGGTGAAACAGTATGTTGACATCAACAAATAGCTTCATGCCACATTTTACTCTGTATTTATTTTACAAAAAAAATAATAAAATAGAACTTCTTTAAACATTCTCTTACCAATATTGTTAACTCCTTACACTCCATGTTGAACGACTTACATTTTTCCAACCTTTCTATTTAAACTTTAAACTGAAACCAACGGAACTATTTGATTATTTCTTCATGCAAATTTTTTTATGAGTCATTGTGAAATATAAAAACATTTTAAGCCCAGGTTTGGTTATTTTTTCCTGATGGAAGCATTCATCACAAATGATTAATTCAGGGACCGTTGGGACATTTCTAATGCATTTTTGGCTGTGATAAATGTATTAATTTTGGAAGAAAACACGAGTTTCCAACCCGCCAGTCGGTTTGGAGGTTCAGAAGGTTCAACTGGAACTAGTAGAGCTTCCTGCTGAGCTTTTGTTCTTGTAACTCAAAAAAAGTAAAAAAACGTTTTCTTTGATTTGTCTTTCTGGAAAAATGTATGTACTCATGACTGGATCACTTTGGTACTGAAGAAAACTTAAAAACATGAAGATCCTCATTGACGTTGTCTTCAGTGATCTGAATTCTCTGATCCAAAACACCTTTTGTCCCTCACAGCAGAGAGACCTCCTCAGATCTGACAACAGTAAATAAATTCTCCTCCTCCACCTCCTCAGCTCAAGCTACTCCTCCTGTGTGTGGGACTCAGAGAAGGAGACTCCGGTCCTCCTCTCAGGTAACATGTCCAGACGCAGCTTACGGCTCGATGAGGGCCTGTTGGACCGCAGCCTCCCTCACAGCAGCACCTCCTTCAGCGTGGGAGGAACCAGCTGGAGGAGCAACAGGTGAAGAGCTCAGGGACACATTGCTTCTGTCCTCCCTCCTCCAGAGACGGTTTATTCATTTCTCCTTCCCCTCCTTCTCCTCCTCCCTTTTTCCTGCTTTCTCCTCTCGTCGTCTACCTTATTTCTCCTCTGCCTCCTCCTCATTGTTCTCCTCATTCTTTTCATTTACCACATCCTCCTCCACATTGTTTTCCACTTCTTCTGCCTTTTCTCCTCTTGCTCTTTCTCCTCCTCCTCCTACACTTCCAACCCACTTCCTCCTCCTCCTCTCCCCCCTCCTCCTCTTCCCCTCACCTTCGTCTCCTCCTGCTCCACCTTCATGTCTTCCTGCAGGTCGTTGAAGTCTCGTCGCTCCCAGCAGCTCTCTGTCTCCTGCTCAGAGTCGCTCCTCCTCCACACACCCCGTAAAGCGGCTGACCCGGTTCTCCTCAACAGCAGCGTGGCGTCTGACGCCTCCCTGCTGTCCTCCCTGCTGGACGAGTCCTCCGTGCAGGAGAGCACGATGGTCGACACCTTCTGGGGTACAGCACCTCCTCTCCTTTAACTCCTTTCACCTCCTCCTCTGGGTGGAGACTCTTTATAGGCAGATCTTTCATTTTTGAGCAGTGTAGGTCACATAAAGTCTTTTTCCACTTCCTGTTTCAGGTTTGGACCACGACGTCGATCCAAAAGGTCGGTTTATGCTCTTAAAAAATAATAAAAACACAAATGAGTTTTTGCTTGACTGTTTATGAAGTTGAATTGATTATTGATCAGTTATGGTTTGACCTGATGTTACAGAAAGCACCATAATCGCGGAGGAGAGCACCGTCCTGGCAGACCGCACTCTGATTGGTTCAGGCGCACGCTGTCCCAAACACCTGGTCCACACGCTCAGCAGGGTTAACTGTAAAGACTGTAACGTGGACAGAAACGAGTCCGTGTGCTACTCCTCTTCCAAATACACCGCCACCACCTCCTCCACCACCTGCTCCTCCACAATGACAAGGCCGGGACGCTCTGAGTCAGAAACTTCCACCATCTACTGCAGAGACCGGAGCCGCAAGAGCAGGACAGGTGAGACAGCAGGACGATGAAGTGATGATGCAGTCGTAATACAGAAATATGTAAATATTTGTAAAGAAGTACAAAAAAATGAATGCCTACATTTACTATTATTGGTACATTTAATGGTATATAATGTCATTAATTAATTGAGTATTTTTATTTTTCATTTTTGCACCTTTTATTTTATATATATATATATATATATATATATATATATATATATATATATATATATATATATATATCAGTGTAATGCACAATATATAAGCAAGAGAAATGTGTGAAAGAACTACACACCGGTCACCCTGTACATGACTGTAGTTGTCACTCGGAACGTTTCCACAGGAACAAGTGACACTGACTTGAGGGCGTTCTATCAGCAGCTTTTATAATGGAGGTGGACGTTCAGATTCAGACAATCAGTCCGACTGATTTCGGACCGTGCGGAGCTTAAAAGAACAAACATCCTCAATCCAAAAACTAAAAAAAATGCAATTTCAATGAAGATAAACTTTCCTTATTTCAGTTCTTTTCTGTCTCTTCTAACAGGTGACAGTGTGTGGTGAGGAAGGAACTGCTCCTTATGTTAAATAATGATTTTCTTTAACCTTTCTTCTTCTCCTTCATCACAGGAAACCCAGACTTGCTCTGAGCTGGACTCAGATCAGCTGTTTGTGTTTTAACCTGCCTTTTGTCCTCAGTAGGTGTGCTGCTGTCTGTGTGGAGGGCTGTGCTCTCTGTGCTCGCTCTGCTGTCTCATCAGCTGCACAAACACCAGGATGTGACAGGTACAACCTGAATACCAGGCTGCTCTCTCACTCTGCTTCGCTCTCTCTTTCTTAATTTCTGCAGGTTTAGTTTCCCCTTCCTTTCTTCTTCCTGCAGGGTTGGTTTCTGGTCTCTTTCCAACTTTCTGCAGGTGGAGTTTCCTGTCTCTTCCTCACTCACATGTTTTGCATAAATCACTTCCGGTGTGTCAAACAGCTATAGTTTTTTTTCCCTACACACACACACAAACAATGCATTCTCTCCAGCTGTGTACTGAAGTGATTGAACTGTTCCAGATGTGCTGCAGCTGTGGTGTGACTGGTGTGTGCGGGGTGCGAGGAGCGCTGCAGCCGGCTGTGTGTCTGTGCTGACACTCATCTGGCGGCGGTGTCGGCGCTCACAGACTGATAACAGACATGGAGGTAAACCTACCTGTCCACACACACACAGGTGTCGGGCTGGAGCAACACAAGGTGGTAAATAAATAGAAATAATAGAATCTGTTCATCTGGTGTTCACCTGAGCTTCAGTTTCCTGCACATTTTAGCCGCGGTGTGAAGGATGACAAGGGAATAGCTGAATGAAAACAGCAAAATGTGAAAGTTTTGCTGCTTGCTTGATGTGGATTTTGTAAAAAAAAAAAAATAGTTGATGCCCTTAATGAAATATGGGAACCCTTTTTAATTGAATACGTTTGTAAAATCTGGCTTGTGCTCAAAGGCTCACCTTGGGTTTTGTCAGGCCGAGTGAACCCAAAGAGAACCTGAGTAGAAACCAACTTTAAAAAAAAAAAATGTTTTTATTGTTTATTATTTCTTGTTCCGTCTGACACTGCATGATGATATAACCCCATTTGATCCTGTGACTCCTCCTCTTTTTAGCCTCCTTGTCAATAACCAGATGAATCTTCAGATCTCATGTTTTATTTTCTCTTGCAGACCCGTCTGGTCACTGGAAACCGCGATTCCTTCTACTTCCTGTCACCACTGTTATTATATTCACATAAATAAATATTTATGCTTTCGTAGCTGAATGATTAAAGTCATTTACTTTCTGTTTAAAGTGCTTATTTAAGCATTTTCACAATATTGTTAATGGATGAGGATTTTTTTCTCCATATGTTAACAGGAATACATTTTCTTTATTCAATACAGAAAATGTATTCTTTAATTGTATTAGAAATTATTTACAAAACCAATAGAAACATGTATTTAGCATTTAAATCTTCTGTTTCACAACTATTAAAAACCACCTGGAGGAAAACTGGAGTCTCTGTGAACAAAAAACAAACCCTCCCTCAAGAGATCTGATCAGTCTTTATCACAAAAGCGTGATTGAAGTGATTGATTGAATCAGATTGAATGAATGAATGATTTTTTTTTTATTCACCAAGTATCCCATGATGCTTTTAGTGAATGAATTATTTTTTTTATTTGTTTGTCCTGAAGTCTCACCTGCTCACCTTGTCGTGTTTCCCTCCCAAACAAATGGGCTGCACCCCGTCACTTTGGCTGTTGCCGTGGTAAAATGCAAATCTGCTGCTCTCTGGGTCTGTGTGTGTGTGTGTGTGTGTGTGTGTGTGTGCATGCTGCAGTCGGTGGCAGTCCTCCGCTCAGAGGACGGATGTGAGAGACGTGGTGCTGAGTCCTGACTGTCTCCTCTCTCTGTCTGCAGCCCGATCCGGTCCCTGTGGAGTCATGGACCTGAGGGAGTCCACCTCGCACCAGAAGGAGCTTCATCCCAACGGAGCTTTGTGTGAGTTTCTACAAAATACACTAAGTTGACGTTTTCTCTGCTGGTTTTTCTCTCAGGTTTCTGTGACAGCGCCAGATCATATTTACATCTGGCCACACTCGCACCTTTTTTTTTTTTCTTTTTTTTTTCTTCACCCTCTGAAATCGACCTAAAAATATTTTTTCCACACCACATTCTGAGATTTTAAAAGATTTTTTTTTTCTGGACCCATAAGAACCCATGGTGACACCCATGTGACAAACACTTTAAATCTTCCCATATTCAGCTTTATGCTTCACCTTAACTTATTAAATCCCTAAGCGACGTATACTCAACACCCTGGTGACTGTGACAAGAAGTGACTTCTCCAAAATATGGATGTATGAGAAATGTGAAAAAGTAGCTAATTTCAAAAAGCTTCTTTTTTGTTACGAGGCTAAGTTTAAGCCCATTTAACAATTCTAATCCGTTAATAGGGTGTCCTGTATTGCATTTAACTTGTTCTTATCATATTTCCTGAACAAATTAAAGTCACAATTTTGATACATGTTATGGAGATGCAAACAAAAAGGCAAATGGATATTTGTTTTTATTTATTATTGATGTATTATTTTGTTACTTAAAAACAAATCTGAAAAATAATTTGTTAAACAGCACTATTAATGTCACACTTTTGATAAATGTTGTGGAGATGCAAAAGAAAAAGGCAAATTTGTGTTTCTGTAAGAAGAAAATGTGTCTAGCTTTTTTAAATTTTAAAATAAGAAACATCAACCATTAATGCCATAAATGCCCAATGTAACGTTTATGTCACATCTCAGATGTTTGACATTTAGGTGTAGTATTTTTTTGTGTTCTACGTGGTCCACTTGGGTTCTTATGGGTTAAAAACTAACTACAATAGACAACAAATGACATATTTGCAACTGAAAGTCAAATAATGGAATTAATCTCCCTTGATTTCCAATTCCCTCAAATAATTGTCACTAGCACTAATAGCTCTTATTGCACTATACCTTGATTGTTTGCTTTTTACTCTTCCTGTAAGTCGCTTTGGATAAAAGCGTCTGCTAAATGACTAAATGTTAATTTAGCAGTATTTCCTAATTTATAAGAGACATGGGTAACATGTATTTTATACCACGTGGTTACTGCAAACAACCTATTTGGGGATTTTTTTAAATTAAAAATCTGACATTTTGTATGATATATCACTATTTTAACTCCGACCTGTGCAGTTGTGTATCTCGTAACTTTCAAACTTGTCAACAAACGTACATCGCGTGAAAATCAAACATCAGAATCACGCACACACGGATGAAGGATTGAGAAATAAAACAAAAAGCAGAATCAAGCAGAAAAAGAAACAAATGTAACATTAAATAAAGACATAAAGCTTTCGTCCCTTCTCACCATCGTCTGTTATGGACGTCCTGACTGAAGCATTCGTCACACGTGATGTGTTCAAGGACAGCCAGAAGACAGGACTATGAGATTTTTCTGAGGTTCTGTCAACGATAAATTGTGTAATTTTGGTACCTTTTTTCTTTTTTTTTAGATTTATATATATATTTTTGTTGAAGGAAAACAAGCCATTCAAACCATCTTGGCAAGTTTTGGGGTTCAGAGGGTTAAACATACTGCTGACACCAACAGGTGACGACTGTCAGGAGAAACAGCGCTCAGAGACGGAAACCGTCACCTCCTCTTCCTCTCCGTCCTCGTGGTCCTCAGTGGCTTCCCGTTCGTTGGTGCTGATGTGGAGCTCTGCCGTGTTTACAGGTTAAAGAACTGATCCAAGACCAAAAAAACACTTGTTTGGCTGCAATCTAAACATGCACAGTTTCTTGAAGTTGGCACAAACTCTTTAAGTTCTCTTTAAATGTCCTGTTAACTCAACATGAGTTTCTAATTTCTTCTTTTATTAACGAGTTTCTCATGAATTTGCTCCCTCAGCGTCTTGTCTCTGTCAGCTGACTTGCACAGCAGCTGCAGCCGTTTGGCCTCTGACTAAGAAAATGTTTTCAGCTTCTCAGAGCATCGTACGCTCCGCAGGTTAACGCCGAGTCGTCTCCTTCTTTTTTTTCTTTTTTTCGCCTTCGTTTTTCTTCCCTCTTTTTCCTTCGCTGTGCAGCATGTTTGTGTCGGAGCTCCGTGTTGGATCTTTTCTTCTTTGCTGCATCTGCAGATGTTGTTGGATTCTGAAATCCGTGTCCATCTTCTTCATCTGCTGCTTTGTTTGTATTGGCATCGAATCGTGTAAATAATCACAAGCTGCACAATGACAGCAAGTCAGAGTTATTAGTTTCTGTTTCCTCTTCTCAGATGCAGATCAATCAGAGCCCAACACGAGTCGATATTCAAGATCTTAAAATGTGAACCTGGGTTGGAGAGATTTAGATTCAAATCCAAAGAGCACCTCAGCAAGACGGAAAATAATTTTCTGTAAATATGTTTATTTATATATATTTCTAAATATCGACCCCAATAGAGAACGAAGTGTGACATTTTGGAGGGTATAAATGCTCCTGTCAGAGGGACAAACCGAATCGTCACATTCAGACAGGAAAGCTTTACTCAAAACTCTCCTCCCCAACCTGCAGACACGGCTAACTTTACATATCAGGACTCTGCAGTGTGCACCTTGTGTTTGTTTATTTGTTTGTCTTTTCTCTCCTGTGTCCTGCCTGTTTTATCTGCAGTTTAGCTTCATTTAACAAACGGAACAAGTTTTAGTTTTCCCTGCTCCCTGACCTGCAGCCTCCCGCTCAGCTGCTCAAACACTGCACTTAGTGTGTGTGTTAATTGTGTGTGTGTGTGTGTGTGTGTGTGTGTGTGTGTGTGTGTGTAGGCCAGACGGCAGGTGTCGTGTACCGGTGGCTCAACAGACGATGGCTTCACATGACCTCCAGCTCTCCTCTGACTTGGCAAGTTTTTACTTTTTATTTTGTTTTTTTTAAAATTAATTTGGAACATAATGCATATTTTAACACAAAATAACATCCTTTCACAATTTATTGGTTTTATCTTTCATTTCTCTTACAAACTCTGAGCCTACGCTCTGTTTTAGCTATTCTGAGAATAAAAAAAAAATGAGTAAAGTCTATATATAGTCTATAGTGTAAAGCCTCTTACAGCAAATGTCAAACTAAGAACTTATCTTTTCAAGTCTAGATTTAAAAAATGCAAAGGATGATTTTTTACCATTCAAATCTTGGGAAAATTTCATATTTGTTGTTCTTGCAAAATTCTTGCTTAATAATCTCAGCTCTTCACATATTTATTCAGAGACATTCTAAGTAGTTTTTTTTACACTACAGGATTTGTGCAAAATTTAAATACATTTTTCTATGTAAAATGAATGTATTTAAACATACCTTGGCCATTTTAAAATTTTATGAAAGATACAACTTTTCAACAGGATTTAAGTTCATGAATCCTTTTTTTTTTTTTTTTTTTTTTTTGCTTTTTTTTCATGGATAAACTAACTGTCGAACTGTCGAAACGAACTGTCTTCGTCTGTAAAAGCTGTGTGAGAGAACTCCGAGCTTTACTTCCTGCAGAGTAATAGAAGAAAAAACACTTTAATCTGATTTAAAACATGAGTGTCATTAATTTATTTTTGTATAGGTTAAATGTATATATCCAGAAATTTCTGAATAATCATTGTTGAAGCAGAATCAGTTTCTCCAAAGTGAGAATTTGCTGCTTTTTGTGAAAATTGGATTGTTGGTCAGTCTGTAGATTTATTCCTGTCTGACTGTTCAAACTGTTTCTCCTGCAGGTCTCCTCTCCGACTCCTGGTCCTCCTCCCTCTGCTGCTCCTCCTCTTCAGTACGTCGAAAAACTCACTTTTTATGTTTGAGTTTTAAAAAGGTTCTGATCTGACCTTTTTGTTAAAAAAATAACTAAATAAAACTAGTAAATTTACCACTTGAATGTCAGTGAACTTCTGATAGTTTTTCCCCCTAATGTATGACTTAATAACTCATAATATTCCTTTTTGTTTTGTCATAAACTTACCAATGTATTCTAATCTTTTTTTATCTTTAAGTATTGAAACTCAGTATATAGAAACTTAGTATAGTGAGTTTTGTTCACTTGGTTCATCAGTTTGCTTATTTAAATTTTTTTCACATTTTATTTCATTATATTGTGTGTGTGTGTATATATATATATATATATATATTATTTTTTTTTTTTTTTTGTGTTTCAGGTCTGTGTTGGTTCGGTCCAGCCGGTCTACAGTCTGTCCTCCCAGCTGTCAACATCACAAAGTGGAGGACATCAATCTCCGATGTCCCTGCTGTGTCCTCCATCGCCTACAGCTTCCTGTCCTCTCAGAGCCAATCAGCAGAGGGCACCGTTGAGGTGTCGAGTGAGGTGCAGCAGTACGTGGAGGAGCCGCTTTACAGGCAGCCTCCAGCAGCGGCAGACGAGGTGCTCACACTGCCAGTTTAATATTTTTAATATTTTTAATGCCTTCTGTTTCTGTAAACAGAGCAGATATTGTAAACATCTAGATATTATAACAGTAACATTATTGCTGTAAATTAAACGTGTATTTTCAATAAATAGATGGACTCCAGAGGGTTAAAGCCTCAAAAAGGTCAAAGCAGGCTCATTTCCATTTTAAAATAGCTTATACTTACCTATTTATCTAAAAGTATCTTTGACCCAATTGACAATTTGACAGATTAGTTATAATTTATCCCTTTTAACCGTCTGAAAAGTATTTTCTCTTTTTAAAAAAAAAAATTCCCAGTTTATCGTAGAAAGTGTAACAGGCATTATCCTCAGTTTGAACTTTCCGACGGTCCTTGAAGGGATCATCAGTTCTGAATGTTTCCGTTAGAAATGGTGAAGCTTAAAATTGTGATAATTCTGCCAAAATAACGGCATTCTACAGTCTAATTTCATGTCCAAAAATAAACCGTTTGAACCAACCAACACCCTGCACTATGAAGTCATGATTGATTCTGCTGAGACAAACGGTCACGTGACAAATATTCACTGAAAATCTGTTTACACAGAGCCGAGAGGAGGGGTCAGGAGAGGCTGGAAACATGGAAATAGTTCAATATGTAGAATATGTGAAGCACTTTGGAAAGTGTTTTTGTGTATATATATATATCAATTCTGTTTTTTTTCTTCATTGTTTTTATTGCAGTTTTTGTTTCCATTCAACAAAACAAAATTGTTTACAAAACTAGACAAACAGCAAAACAAACACAAAAGATGACAGCGCTTACATAAAAGATGAACATATGGCATTATACACAAGGTGGTGGATCAGTCTTACATTACACAAATGTCATTCAGGTAACATTAGACCTTTTAATAGAGTGAAGGAAAGGCCAGGTCCGATATAGTCCAAAAATGGGCGCCACACTCTGTAGAACTGTGATGTATGACGTTGGTAAGATATTCTAAAGGTATGAGATCAAAAATTATTTTGCGCCAAGCACAGACAGAAGGAACCTTGTCACTGACCCATTGCAAAAGGATATTTTTCCTAGCTGCAAACGTTAGAATACTGTACAACAATTCCATTTTATTTCAACTTTAAAACATTATCAGAGAAATTCAACTTGTGTATTTTTTTTTATGATTTATGTCATAACTGTCTGATCTGCACAGGACATGTTTGAGTTCTTCCCACTTCTAGGACTTGTAGATTTTATATCGTAAAAACACGTTCTGAAACATCTTGTTGGGGTTCAGAGGGTTAAATGAATTTAAACAAGAAGAGAGAACTGAAACAAACGGTGATACTGAAATTAAAGTTTCTCTTGCTTCACGGGAGGAGGCGGCGGTGGAGGAGGCGGTGGAGGAGTCAGAGGAGGAGGCGGTGCGGCTCGTTCGTCTGGAGCAGAGTCTGACGGCGCTGTGGGAACGTGTGGAGGCTGGAGGGCGGCGGGCGGAGGAGAGACACATGGAGGTGCTGCGGCTGTACACTGACCTCCAGCAGCAGCAGCAGCAGCTGGTGTTGGATCAGAGCGGCGGCGAGGCCGCGGCGCCGTGGCTGAGCAGAGCGCTGGAGCAGCAGCTGCAGCAGATCAAGACACAACTGGACGAGGAGAGACGACACAGAGAGCAGGTACTCTGAACTTATTCCTCAGAATATGTTAATATTTGACTCTCCGTTAATTATAAAGCTGAAAGCCTCAAAGCTCTTTCCAGGAAACGTCCTCAGAAATAATTCACAGGCATTGAGGATAAAATCTTCTCTGGAAAAATGATTCTTCCTGGTGACCTTGTTTGTTTCATCAGCCTGATGGGAGTGTGTGTGTGTGTGTGTGTGTAGTCTCAACAGCAGGGTTTGTTGGAGCAGCAGAGTCAAACGTCTCGTCTGGATCAGCTGGAGCTGCAGCTGCAGACGCTGGCTGCCAGGACAGAGGTACACCACCACTAAACGTATCACTGACACTGTCCCGGGACACGTTAAAGGGAGACTGGATTGTTTGGAGTGGGGCTGTATGAGGATGACACCTAAAATCATCAATATCAGTTTAATCATTTCCACCTCTTTATCTTGCTGTCAGACAGCTTTCTGTTATCTAAGCTCTCTTCAAAGACACCAGACTCCATTGGCAAAAACAGCTACTTTAGCTCACATGACACAGGAGTTGCTCGCCTCCCCCTCCTGCCTTGATCAGTTACTCTAAGTGGATTATCACCAACCCTTTAAAACACCAAGATCCCTTGCTGTGGATAAACACTTCATACAGCTGCACTTCCAAGCCAAAATCCAAGCTATTCCTTTACAACCCAATTTACTTTTTTCCAGAAGTTCCAGAGTTTAGTTTGTAGATTTCAGGAGTGTTTTGTTTCATTGTTTTTACAGGAGCTGCAGTGGAGACGAGAAGCTGCTGACACGTCAGTCTCACCTTTACCAACATCGCTTCCAGCTGCTGTCAGGTAAACTTGTCTCCTTGTCTGTTTAATGTTGGATGTCCGAACGTATAACGTCCTATCACGGCGTTTGTAGGTAATGAAATAAAATGGAAAATAAATAAAAATGCATATTTATCCGACTGACTGACTTGCAGTAATCAGGGGGAAAAAAATACTCACTCATATTTTCTGAAATAAAAGTGGTAAATTCACAAGAAAAAAAAGTGACAAATTCACAAGTAAAACTCTGAAAAACTCTTTTTGTTTTTTTCTTTCAATGAACCAAATAATTCACTTCACTTAATTCCCAAACTGCAGACAGTTTTCCTCTGAGTAACTTTATTGTTTAGGCTTTTATTATTAAAATGTGTTGCTCCAGGTAATATTTTTGCTCACCTCATTACAAATAGATAAGGCACTCAGCCGTTACCCCAGTTTAGGAGGTCAGCCTCTAACACCGCTGTTGATGAAGAAGAAACTGTAGAATTACGAAACAAAACACAATTGAAGTTTTTCTCACAATATTTCTCCTCTCTCTCGTTTCTAACACGCCATCATGAGAGACCAACAAACCAAAAATTCAGTGAACTTTAACCTGTGTGCCTGCTGTCACTTTGAGCCTCTCAGATTTTGGGATGTTGTTGTTTTGTGACTTCCTCCAGTGGCGGCGTGGACCGTCAGTCCCATGATGCCCTGCTGGCGGAGGTCGCCCGGCTGGAGACGGCTCTGGAGGACGTGAGGCGGGACGTCCAGGGTCTGTCAGGGTGTCGGGGCAGCTGCCAACAGCTCGACACAATCCAGCACACGGTGAGAGAAAGGGAACACAAGCACTTCTTAATTTAATGCTGCCTTCACAATAAAAGCCTCCTGCTGCTTCACAGGTGAAAAGCTTTTAATGTGAAGCAGCAGCAAGAAAATGTTTTTTTTCTAGTCTCCAGTTTGTTTGAGATGAAACTGCTTCTGCATCTCAGATTGCGGCGCAGGTCTCCGCTCAGGTCTCCGCTCAGGTCCGTGAGGAGGTCCGGGCTCTGCTCTACGGCAACCAGCTGATGGCGGCGGGGGGCGGGGCCTCCGGCGAAGAAGCTGCCGGGCTCCCGGAGTCGCTCCTCCAGTGGCTGTCACAGCAGTACGTCAGCGGGGACGACCTGCAGGCGTCGCTTGCCGCTCTGGAGCTGAGCATCCTGCAGAACGTCAGCCTACAGCTGGAGCAGCATCGCGGCGAGGAGGCGGTCAGAGAGGCCGTCCTGCACGCCGCCGGAGCTGCTGGAGCCGCCGTGACCGAGGAGGTCAGGCAGTGGGGGGGTGTTATGAGTCTGTAAATGCAAAACTGGTTTTATTCTTAGAGAAGATTTTTCTTAAAGAACTGGATTAATACATGAAGGATGGATGCAGCCAAAATGAAATAAAAAGAATGAAATCATTATTTTGAATTATTTAAATAAAAGGTAACAAATACTTTTTGAAAAATTAATTTTAAATTTAATTGTACTTCTTGTGGTATAAAACATTGCGGATGGATAGTGCCCAAAAAAAACCCCTCAAATAAATGATTATTCCTTGAAATGTACCTAAAATGTGACATAAGATATTTTAGTCTTACATGCATAAAGAAATGTGTGAAGAAGAATATAGAAATTAATTTTTTATTTTTTATAAAATGTCTAAAAAAACAAATGGAAAATTAAATAGGAAAGCAATTACATGGGCAAATTAATACAAATAAATAAAGAAGCAAAATACTTTTGGTACATTTAATGACACATTTATTGATCAGATGATTTTATTTATTAATAAAGATTAAAAAATTTGTCCATGTTACCTTGAACATAGATATTTCTATATTACTTTAATATAGTTTCCTGCTGTATTTTCTGAGATTTCACTCCTCGTCTCTTCCAGGACGTCCACTTGATCGTGAATAATGCTCTGCGCCTGTTTTCTGAGGACCGCACCGGGCTGGCAGACTACGCTCTGGAGTCTGGAGGTCAGACACAAAAAGTCACAGATTCTTAATCAATATATTTAATATTTTAAAATCTCCCCCTGTAGCCACCTGACAGGTGTTTCTGCTGTCGTCCTGCAGGGGGCAGCGTCCTCAGCACTCGCTGCTCAGAGACGTACGAGACAAAGGCCGCTCTGCTCAGTCTGTTCGGACTTCCTCTCTGGTATTTCTCTCAGTCTCCTCGAGTCGTGATCCAGGTAACGCACATCTGTCCTCAGACACACCTGCTGTCAAGTTGGTTCAAATGTATTTATTTTTATTTTTTGTTGTTTTTTTACCTGCATGTTCTGCAAACATTCAGGTTCATTCACATCAATTGAATTCCTAGTATTCCTAAGTATCAGCAGTAAAAGTACACAAGTATTCTCTGCTTTGTGTTTTTTTTTTGTTAAGTTTCATGAAAACAATAATAGATTTGTCATTTCACACTTAAGTTTATATTTGTATATGTATGCATATTTATATTTGTTTCCATTTTTAAAAACAACTGAAAAGTAAACATTTCTGCACACCTGAATATATGTGGAGTTCATTTATATTCGGATGTTGTTTTTAAGTGTTTTTAAGTTTGTGTTGTATCGACACAAACATTTCAAATTTCCTACATTAATAAAGTGTTTCAATAAAACTAAATATTTAGAAACTAAAACCAGCTGTTAATCTCTCTAATATTGATGTGAACTTGATGAAACCAGCAGAAGCTCCAGCTGTGTCTTTGTCCTCCTGCAGCCGGACGTCCATCCAGGGAACTGCTGGGCCTTCCGAGGCTCCAGAGGCTTCCTGGTGATCCGTCTATCCATGAGGGTCCTGCCCACGGCCTTCTCCCTGGAGCACATCCCCAAAACACTGGCGCCCAGCGGGGCTCTGCACAGCGCGCCGCGAGACTTCAGCGTCTACGTAATACAGAGACAAGGAGACGCTGGTAGCATTAGCGACCTGTCGGACAGACAGATGGATGTTTACTTCCTGTGTGTTTATGTTTTTTCAGGGTCTGGATGATGAGAGTCAGGAGAGTGGGACGCTGCTCGGCACCTACACCTATGACCAGGATGGAGAGTCTCTGCAGACTTACACCGTCACTGTGAGCCACGCTGCTTTTACATGCACGCACATTATGTCGCATATAGTGTTCAAAATAATAGCAGTCCAATGTGACTAACCAGATTAATCCAGGTTTTTAGTATATTTTTTATTGCTACATGGCAAACAAGGTACCAGTAGGTGCAGTAGATTCTCAGAAAACCAACAAGACCCAGCATTCGTGATATGCAACTCTTAAGGCTGTGCAATTGGGCAATTAGTTGAAAGGGGCGTGTTAAAAAAAATAGCAGTGTGGCATTCAATCAGTGAGGTCATCAATTTTGTGAAAAAACAGGTGTGAATCAGGTGGCCTCTATTTAAGGATGAAGCCAGCACTTGTTGAACATGCATTTCTCTTTGAAAGCCTGAGGAAAATGGGTCGTTCATGACATTGTTCAGAAGAACAGCGTACTTTGATTAAAAAGATGATTGGAGAGGGGAAAACGTATAAAGAGGTGCAAACAATTATAGGCTGTTCAGCTAAAATGATCTCCCAATGCTTTAAAATAGAGAGCAAACTGCTATTATATTGAACACTACTGTATGACAAGATAAACATGCAAGTAGAAAAGGAAAAGAATCAAAGACACAAAACGCTGCAGAACTTAACCATCTGAACTCCCAAAAACTGAAAAGACTGTTTTCTTTAAAAGAAACAAATAAAAAAACACCATTTATCATAGAAAGAAACTGTTATAATGGGCATTATTGTTGAAATTTGAACTTTCCGACAGTCCTTGAACAGATTGTTTACAAATTTTTCCGTAATTCACTTTATACTACATGTCTCCGTTAAAACGTGTCCAAAGATAAAGCATTTGCACTAAACGGATCCTGTTAAACATTATATTCTGCACTCCTCAGTGACGCTGTGAAGCCATGATTGATTCTGTTGAGATGAACAGTCACGTGACAAATCACTGAAAATCTGCTTACAGAGCTGAGAGGACAGGAGAGGCTGGAGGCATGAATATCGTTTAATATGTAGAATATGTTGAGCAAACTTTTTGTTTTAAATAAAATAGGTTAGCTTCATATAGAATGACAATACAATTCTGATTTATATAGTGATCTGCAGAACGTATAAAGATCAGGCTGTTATCCATGAGAACATACTTTTATACCAATGTTCATTTAAAAAACACTTTCAAACAAGATATAAAGTCAGTTTAGTAAGCTTTTGTCAGGCAAAGACAACACAGACACATTTGGGATGATATAAATAAACAACTCAACTAAATATATATCATTTGTAATGTTTAAGACATTTCAAGATAAAAGATAAGATATATAAAATTTCTGTAATAAAATGTCTGAAGTGTTAATGTATTCTAAAGTGTGCGTATACGCCGACGACACCAACGTCTTTCTCTCTAACGTCCCATGTTGTCGTGGTCAGGAGGAGAACAACCAAGCCTTCCAGATCATCGAGGTTCAGGTTTTGTCCAACTGGGGCCACCAGGAGTACACCTGCATATACCGCTTCAGAGTGCACGGGACACCCGGGGACGCCTGAGGATGCCGTAAAAACGTCTGCTCCATTTTATCTTAAAACACAAACTGCTGGAAGGTGACTCGCTGCCGTCTCCACACTAACTGCTGCTAACCGTGCCTGAGTCCCTTCCTTCCTTCTCTTCAGACCAAACGTGATCTGAGTGTCGTCGGTTTCCTGTGGAAAAGAGACGCGTGGTGTAAAATTCTTCTGTTAATACCCTAGTTAATATTTTTATATAAGTGTTTTGTATTTGCTGTGTTAAAGGTCTGTCATGTTTTTATTCTTTTAGCGGTTACGTTTTTCGGTGCAGTAACACAGATTTCAGGTTTATCCTGCTACATTACTCACATGTCCGTATGTATATAAACCAGTTTTGGGTTCTAATTGTTCCTTCGGTTGTCATCGCTGCTGAAGTTACTTTTCTGAAAGTGATGGGGGACTAAACACAGTCCTCTTTGTGTAGAAGGTAGTTTGGAAGATTTCCAACTCAGTTTTGATCTTTTGAGAATAAAATGTCCTCTAGGACACAGGAATAATAACACACATAACATTTTTTACACTAGGAAGACTTTAACACTGAACTTTTGAACCCATCACTTGGCATCATGTAAGTTTTGTTTCCAGATTAACTTGAAAAATTGTGAACCAAGCCTTTTCAAACATGTTGAAATGCGATGTGACATTTCAACTTTCAGTTTACCTCTTCTTTTCTTTTTAATTCCAAAAAGTCTAAATTGAAAATGTCTGCTTCAAAACAATACATTTCAAAAAGGGGAGTCAAAGAAAAAGACATTTTTGCACTAACTGAACTTAACACTCAAAATTTCTTCAGGCTTATTTTTATTCAGGATTATTGTGATCTGTATTGAGACCGCTTCTTTTTACATGATATAAATATTTGTGCTTTTTGTATGTGCTTTCAAACCAGATATTTAATAAAGACATGAAATTTTAAGGTTTTATTGTAATTTAAAAGTGGGATGAATCTCTAACAAGTTGAAAACAAAACTTTCTTTAAAAACTTTGGCCGTAAATCAAGCATCAAGTGATTTTTTTTTTCCTACTGGAAAATACAGCAACCTTGTAATTCACATTCATCAATATCAGGAATTTCTCACATTTAATATCGACTATTTGACAGAATTATAGCAGTTTTAATAAACTGATGCCAAAACGGCTACAAAACCACCAGAACTGCTTCAATAATTATTCAACAATTTTATTTAATTATTGAGCAAAAAAAATTCAAAACTTTCCAATTTCAAGCTTTTATGTGGCAATTTTCTTTTCACAGTTTTATTTCAGAGTAAAATGATTAGATTTTGAGTTTTGGACTGTCGGACAAAACAAGATGTGAAAACGTCACATTTGACTGCTCGTCACTGCAATGGACATTTATTCATTTATTGTTTTGAATGGACCAAAGAAGTTGTTAAGTAAAATTAGACCACATCATTGTAATACTCTGTTAAAAGTAAAAAGTCCTGCAGTGAAAATTTTGAAAAGTACAATTATTAAAACCTATTTAAAGTACCAAATGTAAAAGTACTCATCATGTAGAGTTGACAATTTCAGAACAATTTACTGTATATCACACATTTGGATATTTTTGATTTTAAAGTTTCGTCTGGTATAGGTAGAGAATAGGTATATTATACCTTATAATACCTTATTTACTGTTTAGGTAGCTTAATGGATAATTTATTAGTTGATTTATATTTTGTATTAAGGATCTTAATTTATAAAGTAGTAAGGAAATGTAAATTAAGTAAAAAGTACAATATTTCCCCTAGAGTAGGAAAATAAAGTAGCAGAAATAAAAATATTTGAGTAAATGTAACATCCAAACTAGTAATTTTTTAAAGCAACTAGAAGGAGCTTTCATTGTGTGTTCAGTTTGGCGCCCCTCCGTGAGCACCAGACTCCTTTTTTAGGCAACGTTTACACGAGGACGGTCTGAACAGAAGACGCAAAAGTGGCGTCGCGTCTTCACTTTTTATTCCTCGTTTAGACGAGCGTTTTCGGGAGGAAATCTGCATGCACATGGTGACGCAAAAGTGTATGAAATTCGATTGTATGTAGCCAGGCGGCATCACTTAAAGCCATAAGAGCATCTTTGGGCATGCAGAAGTTTTCACGGCACACATTTTCATCAGCTACTCCTTCCACAAAGTTCTCCACCATCCACTAGATCTCCCAGGTCTCGTTCACAGCCGTCTGGCTCACCTCCGACCAATCGGTGCATCAAAAATGTGATAGAGGTAATTACAGATCCTTCTCTGTTCACTAATACTATCTGTACATATCCTGTACATTTGGTGGAAAGACTCCTGTAAGTTTATTAGAGCTGCCAGAGCAGCTTGAAGGTCCGACGCATGGAAATAATCCCACATGTTTCTTTATTTTCCTGTACTGGAGCATGTATGTGACGTAAACACATACGTGACGTGAGCAGATCTGAGCAGAGTTTTGCGTCTTGTCAGTGTAGACGGACACGCTACGGCGGAGCGGATTCAACTTTTCCACTTTGGAGAGTGGTTTCAGATTTTTGCGTTTTTAAGCCCCAAAAACGCCGTCACCGTCTAAACGAAAGGCACTTCGGATAAAATATTTTGTCGTTTTTACCCGCAAGCGTCCTCGTGTAAACGAGGCCTTAGAAAACCTAATTTTACTGAAGCAGGGTCAGACAGTTCTGTTTCTCCCTTCTCTCCAGCAGAACAACGTGGCTAAACAAGGCCATTTTAATTTCAGACTGTTTATAAGCCTGTTAACAGTTCCTTGTAGTTGCATTAATCAGGTCAGGAAATGTGACCACACTTCGATATGCTTCAGAAATGTAATTACGGCTCTATTTTTCTAAAAACATGACACTATCATCAATAAAAACTAATGTTGCCACAGATTATCGAGGCAATCTTTTCAAGCACCCAAAACATGTTTAAAGATGAGAAGACAGTTTTTTTCCTTTATTTTCACACAATACACACTTGGAGAGTTTCTTGGAATCGTGTGTGCGTAATTAATGTGTATCTCTATATAGATACGGATATCATTCACTACCAGCCGGACATCCTGCAGAGACACCCACTTATAAAAACAAGTATAATATTTATATAGGGGAGGGATCGCCTTGTAACTCAGTTTGGAAGCAATAAACAGCATTGTTCCAAATGTCACCTGATGTTCTTTTTACAGGTTTGTTTTTTTTCTTTTGAAGGTAAAACTGTAAAAAGAGAGATGCTGGCTGAAGCTGGTAAGAGTGTGTCATTATCCACAGTGAAACAAAAAACAGCCAGATAACAGTTTGCAAATGCACACAGGGACAAAGACCTTAATTTTTGGAGACATGTCCTGTGGTCTGCCAAAACTGTTATCTGGCTGTTTTATGTTTCTTTTGGAGTAATGTCTTCTTCCTGGCAGAGTGGCCTTTCAGCCCATGTCTCAGGACTCGATTCACTGTGGATAATGACACACTCTTACCAGCTTCAGCCAGCATCTTCACAAGGTCTTTTGCTTTTGTTCTTGGGTTGATATGCACATTTTGGACCAAAGCACGTTCATCTCTGGGACACAGAGCCCGTCTCCTTCCTGAGTGGTATGATGGCTGGACATTCCCATGGTGTTTATACTTGGGTATAATTATTTGAACAGATGAATGTGGAACCTTCAGGCATCTGGAAATTGCACCCAAGGATGAACCAGACTTGTGCAAGTCCACAATTCTCTTCCTGATATCTTGATTGATTTCTTTTGTCTTTCCCACGATGTTACACAAAGAAGCAGTGTGATTCAGGTGAGCCTTAAAATACATCCACAGGTGTGTCTCCAATTAACTCAAATGTCGTCAATAAACCTACCAGAAGCTTCCAAAGACATGACAGCATCATCTGGGCTTTCCCAAATTGTTTCAAGGCATAATACTGTTAGTGTATGTAAACTTCTGACTTTGAAGAAAGTAAAAAAAAATTGTCTAAAAAAATCCTTCTCTCATTATTCTAGCATTTAGCAAATAGAAATAATTTTGGTAATCCTAACGGACCTAAAACGGGAAAAGTGATTTTCTTATTTCATGTCAGACAGTGAGAAAAAAAGCATATGTGTCTTTTTATATAGTGTATGTAAACTTCTGGTTTCAACTGTATGACCATTTTTTTTGTGTGAAAACTGAACAAGTTGGATAAAAACAAAGACCCCAAAATGTAACAAATATTTTTATTAACAAGAAAAATGCAACATGTAAAAATTAACAGAACCACAGGTTAAATATATAGCCAACTAAGTGACTGCTTAGGGCTCCGTGGCCACTCAAGAGCAATTAAAAAAAAAAAATTTAAAAAAAATTATTCCTCTCAGATTTAGACCGGACTGAGCAGGTGATCAGAGGGACACTGCCTGTTAAGGAGAACTTTTAATTCCCCAAAAGGCACTTCACTATACCTATAGACAGTTAGTCAATGGGGAAAAAGTCAAGTGGAGCTGGCTGACTTATTCAAGATAATATATGATATATAGATATTTCTAATGATTTTATTTGTTGTTGCACTTTATTGTTGTTCTTGCACTACAATTTATTTTCGCAAATTGCTGTTGCAGTTTTTTTTAAGCCAAAAATAATAAACCAGATGCCACTTTTACTAATATATATATAATATAGGTTTTTTTATGTAATGTTTTACCATTTGGAACGATGTGTAAATCAACCCTAGCTCGCTCTTCTCGTTGAATGAGCTACATTTTGAGATTAAAAACCATATGTGACACCCTGGACATCATTCATTCATTATTATTATTTATTTATGTTATTAACTGGGCCACCCCCATAAATGTGTAAAGACAGGCTGACAATAGGATAATGTAAACAACACTGCCAGAGCCGCAATGAGTTTATAATAGGTGTGTGAGTGATCAACAATAAATATTATTGGCAGAAGTAGAAGGCCCCAAAATGGAATTCTGCTTAGGGCCCTATGGAGGCTTGGGCCGGCTCTGGGCCCACCCCACTGGCTGCAAAAACAGTCCATTTGTAAGTCAATAGGAAAATTATGCTACTTCAGACTGAATTTATTATCTCAGTAAATATGAGTTTGTTGTCTCAAATGATAGGGTAAAGAATAATTTGACAATTTGTGACATTCTGAATTTCTCTTCTGTTTGAAGAGGAACTACAAGAGGTTTTTGGAGTGAAACATAAAAACTGATTAATGATTGACTTTAAAAAGCAATAAACTGATATAATAAACTAATTTCCAAATATTTGTTTTAAACTAAATACACACTTGGAGAGTTCCTTGGAGTCATGTGTGCGTAATAAATGTGTATGTCCAACAGTGGGTGTGACATTGCAGTGTTTTTTTTTCAGATATAAGACGTGAAGTTGTGAGAGTTTGACAGACTGGCAGAGAAGTTTGTTTCCTGCAGGTGAGTTCAGACCAGATACATTAACACACATTAACAACAATGTCATAAATAAGCTATGTGCAACATCATTGTTTTGTTTTACCCAAAAAGACTGGATTGGCTTTTTTAACAGTGCAGTAACTCTCAATCATTTTTAAAAACTGCATGTGAATTGTAAAAAATATGTGATTTGCAACCAATTTATGAACTTATTGGTAATCATGTTAGTTCTTGTAGTTATTTTTCTTGGATGGAGTCTTTAAAGTTATATTAGTGCTCAAGCTTTGTTCCCGTAGATCGTCCGTTGTGAAAAATGCAGTTTAGTGGGTTAGGGTATATAAATTATCATTAATGTAATCTGTTACATGTGAGTTTTCTGACTGAACTATTTTTATTTAATCTGGTTGTATTTTCATAGAACCACACGGATAAACAAAAGCAGATTTTTTTTCAGCAGAAATCTGATGATGAAGGTGAGTTTGTGAGCTAATATTTTGCAGATTTTGCACATTGCCATTAAGCTAAACTGATCTGATCATCTCCTCTGTTCCAGCTGGTCCCAGTCCTCCTCCTCCTGGCTCCACTGTTGACCAGCTGCCAGAAGCAAGTCCTCCCACTGGACTGCAGTGACATCTATGACCATGACCACAGCCGACCTAGTGGCGTGTACACCATCTATCCCATCGGATCCACATCTGCTGTCCAGGTACACTTCATCCTCTCTGGGACGCAGGTCCACCTTTAGATGATAAACGTGTCAAAGTGTTGTAAAGCCTGAAAGGTGCCATACAAATAAATGTACTATTACTATTATTGTTCTTCCTGTTCTTGTTGTTTTTCTTATTACTTTTATTATTGTTCTTGATAACTATCAAGCTGCTAAATAAGTCAAATTAAAAAACTTACTGACAAAAACAAATGTTCGGGTTAATGGTTACAGTCTTCCTTATTAACTGATTTTTTTTCTCACAAGTAATATGTAGTGTTGGGTTATAACCACGTCTTTCCATGTAGAGTGACCTAGATTAGTTAAAAAGTCATTAATTAGCACACAGTATATTTTATTAGGGTCACGGGGCAATCGCACCGAGCACTGGTCCCTACAGCAATAGCCCGAGCACTATAGCACCCCGAGCACTATTGTTATACTGTGGATTTTTTCTTCTTCCTCTTCCGGACACAATTTCGTCTCACTTATATATCAAAACGTGCGGTTTGATCAAATTATATATCAAAACGTGCGATTTGATCAGGATCTGTGTGCTATTACTTTTCTCTACGGAATACAAATTTTTGAGGCCAGAAATTCCAGTCTGTCCACCTCTGGCTGCCCTCGCTGTGGTAGAATATTCTACGGCAGTTAATTCCTTTATGTGATTTTAGTTACACACACACACACACACACACACACAGGTAACTTTATATGATTTTAGTTACACACACACACACACACACACACACACACACAGGTAACTATGTGATTTTAGTTGCGCATGCACGCACACAGGCACGCGCACACTCCTCCAGATACACATGTTTCACACACACACACACACACACACACACACACACACACACACACACACACCACAAACACACCACACACACACACACACACACACACACACACACACACACACTTTGAGGTTAAGGGCATAGGTTGCTGTATAAATAAATACTTGAAAAGGAATGCTTGTTGTAGGTGTGCTCCTTGTATATTATATAGTATCATAACATTACTAGTATTATTTGTTAATTGTTTGAAATCTCTGAAGAATCTCATCATAGTGTACAC
This sequence comes from Centropristis striata, assembly GCF_030273125.1. Lineage (NCBI taxonomy): Eukaryota > Metazoa > Chordata > Actinopteri > Perciformes > Serranidae > Centropristis > Centropristis striata. Next base: position 26,303,170 of record NC_081537.1, on the reverse strand, counting down.
ACACCAGCAGTAGCCCCCGTTCATTCTATTGTACATGCAAATTTTATTTATCGATTTTCTAAAATATAACTTGATTGACTAATAAGTGATGTGCATTGTTTCTGAAAATATGCCTCATGCTACAAAGTCTGTAGAAGAGGGTATTCAACTTTTTTTTTAATAGTCAGGCGTTAGAACAAAAAAATGCAATAAATTGTAAAATGAATCATCACTTGTAAAATCACAATGGCAAAAACTGCAATACATATCGAACCAGCTACCATGATAGTATTAGATCAGGGGAAAAGCATAAAATCCCAGTTCTATCAAAACTGTGCCGTTAAAACCACTGGAAGAGTCTGTACAGACGGACTCTAGACCGTTAAAAAACTGAGATTAAATACTGCCGTTAAAATCATCTGGAGAGTCCGGGGCTGTTGTTTGATATTCGGCTATTAAAGGCATTCTAGGAGGCTTTGAACTGCAGTTTTATTCTCAGTTCTTATTATTCTGGTGCTGGTGATTGACACCAAAATGATGTGATACGTCCTAAGCATGTATTGTAATGACTGTTTGTTTGTGTGTAGGTGTTCTGTGACATGAATTCATTGGGAGGACGGTGGACAGTGAGTATTTGAACTTCATCAGAGGGCTTTTCTGTATGAACACTTCCTGTTGGACCTTCACAATAAACCTGATCTGTCAGATATCTGGTGTGTTGAGCTAGCTGACCCCCTATCCCAGGGGTGTCAAACTCAAATACACAATGGGCCAAAATTTAAAACTTGAATAAAATCGCGGGCCAACATTGAACAAATAAACCTTTTAATATATACCAAACATGTTTTGCTTTAACATTAAATATGGAACCAGCAACGCTTATAACCATACAATATATAACTAAATAGTGCAGACATGCAAAATCAAATTTCAAATAAAAAACACATCAATGTCATTAATTTATTAAATAAGAATTAAATAAAAATCGTATGCCTCTTTTCTAGAAGAAGAAGAAGATTACTTTATTAATCATCTAATGTTGTACTCCTTAGTTATAGCCACGTTGGCTCCACATACAAGGCAAACCGGTGTGTCTTTTACATATGTAAACAGATATTCTGCCTCCCACCAGTCCAAAAAGCTTCTGTTTTCTGCCTTTCTTTTCGCCATTTTTGGGAAGGGGTAGCTCGGAGACAGCTCTAGCTTGAGGTTGCTATGACGACTGTCACAGAGGAGCGCGTTTCTGGGTCCTGTCCTGATTGACGCGCCCAAACAGCAGCAGGGCATTGTGGGATTTGTAGTATTAGTGGTAAATGCGCCATATAATACCAGTGGGTCAGCTTTTATAGTACAATATTAATATAATAATTTGGAGTAAGGCCAAGCGCAAATCGTGGCAGCGGCACCTCGCTGCGGCATCTCTAGTGGCAACCCCGGATGCCGCAGCGAGGTGCCACTAGATGCCACGGCACATGCCGCTGTTTGGGGGAGATGCCACTAGATGCCACGGCACATGCCGCTGTTTGGGGGAGATGCCACGGCACATGCCACTAGATGCAACAGCGGCATGTGCCGTGGCATCTAGTGGCATCTCCCCCAAACAGTGGCATGTGCCGTGGCATCTAGTGGCATGTGCCGTGGCATCTCCCCGCTAGGTGCCGCTGCCACGATTTGCGCTTGGCCTTGCTGATAATTTGGTATTGCCTCGCGGGCCAAATAAAATTACACTGCGGGCCGAATTTGGCCTGCGGTCCAGAGTTTGACACCCCTGCCCTATCCTGTCCCCCAGGTGTTTCAGAGGAGGATGGACGGCTCTGTGAACTTCTACAGGCCCTGGGATCAATACAAGGTCGGCTTTGGTAGCGCTGCTGGAGAGTACTGGCTCGGTGAGGAATCAAACCAAACTAACAGTCAGGACTTCATCAAACTGTTTTTATATATTTGTGTGTTTGTTTTCAGGTCTTGAGGCTCTCTTCCACCTGACTCTGAAGAAAAAGTACGAGCTGCTGGTCGACATGGAGGACTTCAGTGGGAAAAAAGTGTTTGCTAGTTACTCCTCGTTCGCCATCGACTCAGAGTCCAGCGGATACAAACTGCATGTTTCTGGATTCACTGATGGAGGAGCAGGTGAGTCAGTGAAGTTGTTTTGTGTTTTCCGATATTTAGATTCCATAAGAGGAAGGTTTGCACACGCCACTGAGGATTTCTGCACTTCTATTGGATAATTTGGTCAATTAATAATTCACAAATTACAAATCTGATCTCATTTTTTTCAAGCTAAAAAAATATTTTTGAATTAAGCCCAACAGGTGTTTGTATCACAGGAACTCTTTACAAAAAATTACATTCTTTATGATGCCCTAAAATTTATCAATGGATATGAATGTTTCTAAATACAAAAAAAAAGAAAATAATTCAAAAGTCATGTAATGTCAGGTTGCAATGGAAGGAAACTGCTTCATGGCCTTTTTAATTTAAGTTAAAGTGCTTTCCTTTCTTTAGGATAATGGGCTTTCAGAGAAATGGGACTTTTTCTGGACAATTGACACAATATTCAGTCCCTGTCGTAGTGCAGCCTTAACAGCAGTGTTAGTTGTCACAGTTGTAGTGTTAGTAGTAAACCGTAACATCAGCAGTGGTGTTGTCATTACACATTCTTAACATTCTTGTAGGAGACTCCCTTTATTATCACAACGGACAGAAGTTCACCACCCTGGACAAAGACCAGGACAACTTTGACGTCAACTGTGCCAGAAGACACCTGGGGGCTTTCTGGTACAACGGCTGCCAGAAAGCAAACCCCAACGGCGTTTATCGCTGGGGGGTCGATGACGTTCTCTTTGCTGTCGGAGTGGAGTGGGAACTGTGGAAGAATAAGAACTACTCCATGAAGACCTTCAGCATGAAGATCCGTCCTGTGAATTAATCCTCGGGGACCAATGAGCAGCAGAATATCAGCTGATGAATTCTTATGATTTCTTTCTCTTTCCCTCATTAAACATTTCATTTGAAGCAAAAGAAAACCATCTGATGTTTGTACTTCCTAGCCTTGTTTAGACCGCAAGCCCAAATTTATTGTCATATTAATTTTTGGGTTGATACCATTTGGTACACAGATTTGGTGCCAAATTTGACCATTTTTAGGCAACCGAAAATGGATAAAAATGGTCAAAAATCTAACCAGAATCCCACATTAAGACACCAAGACCTTGAGGAACACCAGAGAAAAATCCATGCTGTGATTTTGGTTTAAAAAAACTTGACATTTTGTATTTTTCAGCAATTGTATGGCGAGCACTTGTGTTGCCTCCTGAGAAACCCCCTGATTGTCAATAGACTGTGGAAAACCATTTATCCTCTGAATGCTCTACAGTGTGAAAAAAACAGTAAAAAGTATAGCAGCAAAAGTTGGCAAACACTTACTTCAAATAAACAACAGTAAACAACCATAAATTATTTTCCCGATAATTTATTTACAAATACAGATAATATAAATAAATATCTGTATTTTTAAAAAATATATCTGTCGTATAACCAGAGATTTTTATTTTAACATCATGGTAGTGTTTGGCAACTTTTGCTGCCAGAGTTTTTACAAATTTTACTGTAAAAACAATTTTTTGTATTTTTACATAGAATTTAGCAACCCGTCAGTCACAAGGTAGCCACCCCCTAAATCATACCATGCTTTATCATTTATTTTATTCTAAATTTGACTACTATTGATACAATTAACAACATATTGTCTTGAAGAATATTTGAAACTCGCAATTGAGACCATAACCTTGCAACAAGACTTTTTTCTGACGTAATAAATCAAGTGAGAAGTAATCTCATTTTGTATTGAGATAGATAGGACCGGACTTCTTTTGCAACCGCTGTTGGCGACCCCTGTTGGATTTTTGAAAGAGTGCAGGTTTAAGGCACTAAGTGGTTTGTTTCACTGCTCAGACCGGGAGGTTGCCGCCTGCTATCAAAAAGGTTTTTTTGGAAAATATTGATCTTGTGGACGACACGGACTGCAAGAAGTAAGAAAGATAAAAACACGTTACAGTGTAGAAACTGGAGTGTGTCCGTGCGTGTGTGTGTTTTTGTTCTTCCTACATAGTGAGGACCAGAGGGCCTTTTTAACCAATAGAGTGAGGACACTTTGGGGAAGTGAGGACATTTTGGTGTATGTGTGTGTGTGTTGAGCTGTAGTTAATCTCTTTATATAAGAGTGGGTTTAATTCACTCTTCAGTCCGGCCTGTAATCCCTCCTCCTTTAATCCACATGATGACGTCTCACTGCCCGTTTCTCTCAGTTTGTTGCTCCGAGGCAGAAAAAAAAATAGAGAGAGCAGAGCTCCACAAACACTGAACGATACTGTATGCATTGAGATACTTGTACTCAAGTCTTTTCTTTTCATACCACTTTATACTTTACTACATTTATCTGACAGCTTTAACTACTCATCAAAAGAATATTTGATAATTGATTTGATTTAATATTTGATGACTTTCCCAGCTGATCCAAGGGCTTTTAAAAACAAACAAACAATAAATGTAATAACCTGAAAGTCTTTTTAAAAATACATTTGAGTCCTAAAAACAGTTAAGAATAAATAGATCATTAAATTAAAACTTAAGGACCTGAACATTTATTCTAAAAATATATAAACTAGTCAAAGTGACCTAAAACTTCTACAAATAAATAAAGATTTAAGGACCTAAAAATCCTTTAAAAAAAAAAAAAAAAGTCTTTAAGACTTAAGGAACTATTGTTTTTTTTAGTGAACTGTCTTTCTAATGAAAGACCTGGAAGTCTTTAAAAAGAAATAAAGACTTAATGACCTAAAAATAAAGATAAAAATATAAAAATAAATGGTCCTAAAATAAAGATACAAATCAATTAATGTGACCTTAAGGACCTTAAAAATCGTAAACAAAAAACCCCAAAAGTCTATTAAAAAAAAAAGTAAAAATTCAAGCACCTAAAAATCCTTAAAATATTTCAAATAAATGAAAGGCCTAAAAAAACTTTAAGAAAATATATTGAAATATTTAAATTATTTAAAGACCTAAAATAAATAAAAGATAATAAAAAAAATATAAAAAAAATAGTTAATGCCCCTTACAAATGCATAACAATCAACACATCTGGAGGTTTTCACTGGACAGCAAGTGGATGAAAAACACTCTCTCTCTCTTTTTGATCGTGCTGTGATGTCACAGAGAGAGAGAGAGAGAGAGAGAGAGAGAGAGAGAGAGAGAGAGAGAGAGGTAGAGCGAGCAGCAGTCAGACAGCCGCTCAGTGAAACTGATGATTTGTTTCTCTGTTGTTGTTCATGATGGAGTCTCCTCACAGCAGCCGCAGCAGTCCCATCGTGGAGCTCAACACTTTGCAGCTGTGTGACACGGAAGGTCAGTGTGTGTGTGTGTGTGTGTGTGAGAGAGAGAGAAACTGTTGGTATACATGTTGGTGGTGTGTCTGCAGCTGCTGCAGATGAATTTTAATCTGCTTTCTGTGCATCTTCAACTCTGATCGGCACTTTGAATCAGTTCTTGTGCTGTAAAATGAGCATTAATGAAATTATCAACAGATGTCTTCATGCTTTAATGTCTCTAACTCAAACTCATGTAGTCTTAAAAATATTTTTATTCACCACAATTTAAACAGGAGGCCAAGGCTAAATCCACTCTGTAGTTGTGTTATGTCTCTTTGTTACATTACATTACATTACATTACATTACATTACATGTCATGTAGCAGACGCTTTTGTCCAAAGCGACTTACAATAAGTGCATTCAACCTGATGGTACTAGACATAGACCACAGGAATCAAGTAAGTACATAACTTTAAGAGCTAACTGTCATCGCTACAGGAGTGCTATATGTTAAAGAAGAAAAGAAGAGAAAAGAAGAAGAGTTTATTTATTTATTTTCCTTTGTTGTCATCTTTGTAGTCTTTGAGGTCATTTTGTGTCTCTGAAAGTTGTTCTAAAGTCTCTGTGGTCGTCTCGTGTCCCTGTGGTCACACAGTTGGAGAATCCGTCGGGTGGGGTTGGCTGTGCCACCCCTGGAGCCCCGCCCCTTCTCACCCACTGTAATCTGGGCGGAGCTTCACCAGCCGTGACCTTATAAAGGATCAGAGTAGATGATGGATGGATCATGACCAGTATTAAATAAAACCAAACCAGTAGATTTTAAATCTTTAGTCAATATCTGGACTGAAGATTAAACGACCTCCCAGTGGAGCTAAACGCCCTTTAATAAAACATCACGACAACACGAGAAGAAGAAGAATTTGCTTGTGTGACAGATGAAGTTTGTCTGCAGTGATTTGAATGAGGATGTAAATGAGACAAACGTGCAGAGCGACAGGTCAACAGGAAGTCACTCGGCCTCAGCTGCTGCAGAGAAAAGTAAAACCTTTGACTTTTAGAAATCTGGATTCAAACTAAAATTCCAGGAAATTATGAAATTAAATATTTTATAAAAATCATCACAGCCTGAACATTTAAAGTGACACACAACCAATTTTTTAAAGTGTAAAAATATTTTCAGCACGTGTTAATTATGGAATTTACTTGAACTAGACTTCTTAGATTCTCATATTTTAGTCTTTTTAAGGTTGTTCTGTCTATTTGTAGTGATTTTTTTTGTCTCTTTAAGTCGTTTTGTGTGTTTTTAAGGTTGTTTTGTGTCTCTTTAAGCCATTTTTATATCTCTTTAAGCTGTTTTGTTTCTTTTGTAGTATTTTATGAACACTTTGTTATAAACCTTTAGATTCTTACATGTGGGAAACGTTCTACTTTTCCCCTCATTAAAAGTCGGATGGATATTTCAGAACAGCACTTATTAGAATAATAATTTTAGAGCAAATAATAATTTTGCACTGAGAACTGGTTTCTTTTGAGCTGCTGTTTGTCAGCAATTCTGGTTCTTTGTGGACTGGAACTGGCAGCAGCAGCTTCAGTCACTGTGGCTAATCACCTCCTCACGCTGAGAGAAAAGACGCTTCACCTCCTCCATTCAGCGGCAGGATGGAGGGATGAAGAGGAGGAGGAGGAGGAAGGTCAGCTGGAACTCTTCTTCTGCTCCTCCTCTATGTCCTCTACTCTGTTTAAACTGTGAAGGTTCAGAACAAAAAAAACAAAATGAGTTGGGTTTTTTTTAGAAGTTTTCTGATGCATTAAGACCTCACATACAGGACTGACACTGCTAAAATTAAAGTAATAAATATATGATTATATGAATAAATTAATATGCCTTGTAATGTGTTAAAAATATTATAAAAAACAAATGTGACATTAATTGATATATCTGCTTTGTGTGAAGAAATGTATAAAGAAAATGTAACAGAAAGAAGCTTGGGAAAATGCATAGGGGGAACATGCAAAGGGAAAAATATTAATACATTTTGAAATAAATACATTTAAAAGAACAAAAAAATTACGGGAAAATAAAAATAAAACATAATAAAAACATAAAATGAGTGCAAAATAAATATATAACAGGGAAACTAAGAAAGTAAGTAAATAGGGGACTTAATACAAAAATAGATACATAAAACTTACAAATAAACAAATAATACAAATAAATTCAATAACTAAATATATTTTAAAATGAATAAAATAAAAAGAAAGTAAATAGGTGATTTAATAAAAAGGCAAATGAGAAAAATGCAAAAAACAAATAAAAACATAAGGGATTTAATACAAAGGAAAATGAATAAAAATGAACCAGATGCTTTTTCAAAACTAAATAATTAAATAATATCTGTATGTATGTACAACTGTATTAAAAAACAGCTGTTGATCTGTTAGTTCACAAATTAATATTTTAATGCACTTAACACACGGATAGTTTTTAAAATCTGGTGTTTGGTTATTAATTAAACTCTCTAACCCAGTAATAATACTTTAACAGTACTTTTACAGTATCTGAAGTCCAGGTCACCTCTTTTAGTCCTCTGTGTCCTTTGGACTGAAACGTCTGGACACTTTAATTAGTTTGCTGTTCACAGCCAGAAAACATCAGATGAGTCGTAACGAGACGTCACAGTTTGAAGCGTCCTCCTCAACAGGCTCCTTGTTCACCGTCTCTGAAGCCTTTTGTCCCCCGAGCTGAACTCTGGAGAGACAGAGGACATGCTGAGAGAGAGGAGGGACGGATGGAGAGAGAGATGAATAGAGAGGGAGGACACGAGTCAGAGCAGGACAGACGGTTTAAATCCTCCTCAAACATCTTCTTCTCTCATCAGTTATTTCTAGATTTAAAGGATCATTCTGTAAGATTTCTGCCTTTAAATATCTAAAAACAATTTGACACACAGTATGTTCTAGCCGAGTTATTTATTTATATTCTCCCAAATGTTTCCAAAAACCAGAGAAATCTGTCATTTGTGTGTAGTGGAGAGACTTTATAAAGTATTTTAGCTGTTATAAATAAATAGATACCTCAATAAGTAAATTAATATGCCATTAAATGCACCAGAAAATAATAAAATAATAAAAATAAATGTAGGCATTAATCAATTAATACATTTGTTTTATTTTGCATGTTTATTCTTTTGCTCTTTTAGTTTTACTATTATTAATTTAGTGTCCTATTTAATTTTACAGTTATCTATGTATTAGTATAAAAAATAATAATTATGTCTGCTAATTTTTACATTTTTAAAATGTATTTATCAAAACACTTTTACGTTTATTGTTTTATTTTCTCTTTGCAAATCCACCTCAAAACTTTTTTTTCCATACATTTATTTTGGCATGCGAAACAGAAATATCAATTTATGTAACACTGTTTAAGATAAATAAATAAAAAAACGACAAAATTATCAATCTTTTCTTCTTTTTTTTTTTTACCTTGTTTTTGCATCTTCTACAATGACACAATATATGACTGGACCAAAAGACTTTTATTTAACCGAGTTGCATATACATTTTGAATTTTTTTATTATAACTCTTTACATGCATGATGTAACCTGAGCTTTTAATAAACTTCTTCTTCCACAAATTGAAATTAAAGCTAAAATGTATAAAAGTTAAAATAAAATAAAATAAAATAAAATAAAATAAAATATTTCTTTCCTTTTTTCAAGTGCAAACAATGAGCCACATTTCCTTTAGGGGGAAGAGTGGCCACCGGGAAAGTCTCAGGCCACGCCCTCTTAAATGTCCACTCACTCAGCGTGTCTCCGTTACAAAAAGGCCCCCAGAGGGATTGACGAGACTCCGGAGGTGACGTATGGTTTTCGACCGTCGCGTAATCCTTTAGAGACAGTTTCGACCGTGATCCGTGATCACATACATGGAGGATTAAACAAGGGAGAAGCAACTGTGGCCTCATCACTAACTGCACAACATCAGCAGCTGATCAAAACAAAGCAGCATGGCTAATTATCATAAATACAGTGATCTTGAAATAATAACACCTCCTGCAGCAGCAGCACATACACACTGTACTGCTACAGAGCTAACTGTTAGCCTATTAGAAGCCCATTCACAAATAGATAACTCACAAATCTCGCAAGACTGATTTGACATGACATATCGTCACACCCCTAATTATTATTTATTATTTTGCATTTGCATTTCTCCATCATTATTTCCATCAAGTTACTTATTTATGTAAACTTTTTCTTTATAAATGTCTTCATGCGTGCAAAACAAAAATATGTTTGTCGCGTTTATCAATAATTAATGCTTACATTTACACTTACATTTTAAAATTATTTTTAGAATTATTTAATGGCACAGTGCACATCTGTTTGTTCATGCACGTGCACGCTCTCTCCTCAGGCATGGAGTCTGCGGACAGCGGCATCGGGGACGTGGACGACCTGCCGGTCCCGCAGCAGGTCCGGATCAGTAACATCACCTGCGATTCGTTCAAGATCAGCTGGGACATGGAGAGCCGAGGACGAGAGCGCATCACACACTACTTCATCGACCTGAACAAGAAGGAGAACCAGAACTCCAACAAGTTCAAACACAAGGTGGCTTAGAAACAAACAAACAAACAGAACATTATTCTTACATGCATCTTATTATCCTGGTATTAAAAATCACAATCACACACAGTTTTTGGATTTGTAATATTTTGGGAAAATATCTGGAGATTCATGCAGACTGTGCAGGAAAATTACAAACAAATAAATTACCCAATATCTTTTTTTTATATATTTCATTAAATTAACCCAAAAATAATAATAATAAATAGTACTGTAAGCATTAATTATTTGATCAAATAAATTGATATTTCTGATTTGTATGCATAAAGAAATAGATTTTTAAAAATGACACAAAAATACATTAGGAAAAATAAAAAGGTAAGAAAGAAGAAAGAAAAGAAAAATGCAATGGGAAAAAAACACAATAATAATAATAATAATAATAATAATAATAATAATAATAATAATAATAATAAATAACTTTTCTAAATAATCAAATAAATTAATTAAAATAGTTTTTAAAAAAATGAAGGGGAAATTAAAAAGGAAAGGAAATAAGTAGAATTATTTAAAGTTACAGAAGAAAATGAAAACAGAAATATTAATTCATGTCACATTTGATTTTTATTATTTTTTCTTAAAATATTATATATATATATATAATATTTTTTTATTATTTTTTGTACATTTAATGGCATCAATTTATTTATCAAGCCATTTGTAGTAACTATTTATTTTTAGCAGCTGAGGTTTCTTGCTGAGGTTAATAAATGATTTGTATATTTCAAGATGGACTAAATGAAATATATATTTGCTGAATGCAATCATAGATAATTATATGCAAACAATAAAGACCTGCTCTGTGTAATGTTTTAAGTCAATTTACAGAAATAGTTCAGAAATAAATATATTTATTATTTAACTAATAAATATAGTCAACATATTATATAAAATAATAAATAAATGAACTGTGAGACATTATGGAAACTCATGAGGGACAAAAGTAGAAGGATGGAGTAAGAATAATATCTCTTCTTGTCCTGCAGGACGTCCCGACGAAGCTAGTGGCGAAGGCGGTTCCTCTGCCGATGACAGTCAGAGGTCACTGGTTCCTGAGTCCTCGCACAGAGTACACCGTGTCCGTCCAGACGGCCGCCAAACAGCCGGACGGGGACTACGCTGTCTCTGCGTGGAGCGAGATCATCGAGTTCTGCACTGCAGGTCGGACACACTCTCTACAGCAAAATAACAAAAGCCAACAGTCACCTGTCCGTCATACAGACCTGATGAATATTATAAAGCGTGTCATCAGAGAGCCTTTAAACTCAACAGATAATCAGACGATTGCTGATCATAATTCCTGACAGAATAATCTGTAAATATAAATGTTAGGGGACCTGCTGCACAGCCTGCATGTGAACTGTGTGCCAGTAAATCTACAAATCGCTGCTTGTAAAGCTTTAAAGCTGAAAATCCTGTCTGGACTCAGGCGGTCTGACAGGCAGAGGACAGTTTAGAGACATTTTAGTGGATGAATCAGGCTGAAACTGTCCCCCGTCCTCAGCGGAGCATCATGGGTGCACAAGGTGAGTGGAGGATACACACATGCATCCTTGGAAATTCACTGAAAGAAGGAATTGTGAGGGTCCTTGTCATCGAGCAGTTCTTGGGCGGATGATGTAGCATCCTTCAAATTTAGCCGTTGGAAGATCCTTCCTTTACTTTGGGAAAGGGTAAACGTTAATAAATTCACATAAATATATATTATATTATATTTATTTATTTATGTGACTTTATTAATTGGATTTCCAGTGACAGAGACCGCATCAAAGGGCTAAATAATGATTTATACTGGAAACCCGATTTATTCTACTTCCTGTCACCACTTTTGTTTTTACGTTTATTATTTTCCCTTTGCAATTTCTTAAATATCAATTTATGTTGCATTTTGTAAATTGATTAAATGAAAAATAAGTAAATGACGTGGATGAATATATGATAATTCCATTAATATGGCATTCAGAGTGCCAGAAATAATATAAAAAACCAAATGTGAATTCACTTCTTAATATAAATTGATGATCTTGCTTTACATACACACACACATATATATCTTATTACCTTGTACTCATTTCCCTCTTTCTTTACTGTCCTTTTTAATTTTGCCTTTTTTTTGTAATTTAAAATGATATATAAATGTATTATTTTGTTTTGACGTTAATACATTCACATTAATATATATATATATATATATATACGTTTTAGTAATTGAGAAAAATATATTTATGTGTATTTATTAATGTCGTAAAAACCACAGGGTTGACAGGAAGTTGAACAAATCTGGTTTCCGGTGTAAATCGGGCAGTGACGGGGACTTCTAATGTATAATCTGTAGCTTGTATTAGTCAGAAAGCAGCCAAAGAGGCTTTAACTCCACTAGGAGCTGCTTCTGTGGCTTTTATCTTCTATGGATATCTGACTTGTTTTACTGTGTGTGTGTGTGTGTGTGTGTTTGTGTGTGTGTGCAGATTACTCCAGCGTCCATCTGAATCAGCTGCTGCAGAAAGCTGAAGCGATTGCCGGCAGGATGCTGCCGTTCACCGTCTTCTACAGAAACCAGCAGAGGGAGTACTTCCAGCAGCCCAGGTCTGTGTGTTATAATTGTTGGTTTTTATTTGATTTAAGTTGGTTTCCAGAGTGTTTGCTTGTTTAGTTTAGTCAGTTTTTGTTTAGTTTGCTTTTGTTTGTTTAGTTTGTTTAAGTCTCAAATGTATGGTGCAAAAAAAAAGGTCTGGCAACAAAAGTTTCCAAACAGTTTCCATCAAATAACAGGAAACAACTCTAAGTTATTTTATTTTACAGATAATATTTTTACAAATACGGATAACATACAGTAAATATCTCTATGTAAAATTATCTTTCTTATGTAAACAAGATTTGGTCTTAAAAAAGTCTTACTCCAAAGATTTTTCTTGAAAAAGGAGGGGGTGGTCTTATATTCATGTCAATACGGTAATTCACAGTGCACACCAGTAGTGTTTTATTTAACCCATGTCTGCAAAAAATGTTTTCAGGTTGTTTATTTTTTGTTATTTTCTTGTTTTATAATATTATTATATATATAAGCTATTTTATATATTTATTTATTTTTAAAATACCTGTTTGGTATTTTCAACTTTTAATTTTGATTGTCACAGCACCACCTCCTGGAAGGTCGTCCGTTCAGTTCAATGCCTGACAGAAATTCATGCTGTCTCCTTTTATTGGCAGTTATCTGTGATAGCTAAAAACCTAAACTAAAATTAATTTGCAGTCTTTATTATTTTACTTTTTCCCCCAACAATATATATTTATTAGGATTTTCTTATACTTTTACATACAGGATACATCAACAACAAACCAAAACACAGACCCAAGCCACAAAAAAACAAAAGTCAAAAAGAACTTAACAACAACAACAACAAAATAATAATAATAATAATAATAATAATAATAATAATAATAACATAGTGTATAAGTTGAAGTATTTTAAGAAAAAAAAAGTTTAAATATATTTATAATTGAAATGTTATAAGTAGATGTTGGATAACCAAAATAAACTTACTAAATATGTAACTTGTATTTATGGGATGATAAATTAACTTGTTTTAAAGTTTTACTCTTTATGTAGTTCTAGTTTCATTGAACAAAAAAGGTCGTTAATGGATATTTTGGTCCCTGTTCTTTGGTGATGGTGAAAAGGATTTTTCTTTTTTAAGTGGTTGTAACCACTTAAAAAATGCTTCTGACTTTCTGGAATTGGACAAAGCTCTTGTTTATTTCATATTTTTAAATTTTTTAATCACTTCAAGTTAAGTTCTGAGCAGATAACAAAAAAATAATAAAAATAATAACATAGTGTATAGTGTGTGTGTGTGTGTGTGTATTTATTTTCAAATTTTATTTATTTATTTTAATTTCATTAGTTTTTAACCAGGCTTTATCATTTCAGTTGAGGTTTACTTTGAGGTTATCGTCGTTAATATAAATATTTTACTCAGCTTATTGTAGTTTTAGTTTCTGTTACAACCCTGATGTCCTCTGTCTTCCCAGCTCTCTCTTACCCGCTGTTTTGTGTCTTCAGCCCGTCTTATCGCTCCAGAGACGCTCAGTGTCGCCACATGCTGCCGTCTGTTAAAGACGACAGCGGCAGCCACGGCTCACCAATCAGCGGCAAACTGAAGGGAATCTTCTTCAGCTGCAACACAGAGTTCAACACGGGGAAACCACCGCAGGACTCCCCGTACGGACCCTACCGCTTCCAGGTACGCACGAACAGGCCGTGTTACGCCTGGATTCCACTGGATGCGTAACGACTCCGACAGGGGTCTGTCCGCAACGGCTGCGTATCCACGCAGTCCGTCAACACCCACCGGATCCGTCTGTGTCGGAGCTGTTGCGGACAGCAGAGTCCCGAGGACGCACGAGATCTCGCGAATTCACACCTAATCAATTGATATAACTGGAAGATAATCAACATCTCCTCGTTAATGACTGGAGACAAATCCAGCGACTCAGTCTTAACGAGCGCTAACGAGGTCGGCCGGCTTGTTAACGAGCCGGCCGACCTTGTTAGCGAACCCGAGGTATTTTATTTTGAAAATATACCGGTGTTTTTTTTTGTGTCTGTGCAAGACTTCCTGTCCCGAACGATCTGCTCTGTGCTGAATTTATGCGTAGTGCTCCGTCGTCCGACAAAAATAGAAGCTCTGCGCAAGTGTTGGAGGGCTGTCGGATGGCCCTGCGTTGTCGGACTCATTACGCAGCGGATCTGCAGTCGGTGGAATCTCACACATTGATTATAATGGGTGCGTAACGGCTCCGACGACGGATCTGCAGCCGTTACGCATCCAGTGGAATCCAGGCGTTATTATTCTTTTTTTTTTCTTTTTTTTTTTCTGATGTAAACCCTGTCTCTGTTACCAGATCTCGTGAGAGTTTGTCTGACGCTAACGCCTGGATTCCACTGGATGCGTAATGGCTGCAGATCCGTCGTCGGAGCCGTTACGCACCCATTATAATCAATGTGTGAGATTCCACCGACTGCAGATCCGCTGCGTAATGAGTCCGACAACGCAGGGCCATCCGACAGCCCTCGCAACACTTGCGCAGAGCTTCTATTTTTGTCGGACGACGGAGCAATACGCATAAATTCAGCACAGAGCAGATCGTTCGGGACAGGAAGTCTTGCACAGACACAAAATAAAACACCGGTATATTTTCAAAATAAAATACCTCGGGTTCGCTAACGAGGTCGGCCGGCTCGTTAACAAGCCGGCCGACCTCGTTAGCGCTCGTTAAGACTGAGTCGCTGGATTTGTCTCCAGTCATTAACGAGGAGATGTTGATTATCTTCCAGTTATATCAATTGATTAGGTGTGAATTCGCGAGATCTCGTGCGTCCTCGGGACTCTGCTGTCCGCAACAGCTCCGACACAGACGGATCTGGTGGGTGTTGACGGACTGCGTAGATACGCAGCCGTTGCGAAGAGACCCCTGTCGGAGTCGTTACGCATCCAGTGGAATCCAGGCGTAATAAAGAAAAATATCAGAAATGAATACAGACAATAATGTGTTTAAAATGAATAAAAATAATAATAATGAAAATCTCAATAAGTAAAATTTCAAAGAATCAATTTAAAAAAAAACCCATGGCAAATAAATACATGCATTACATGAATAAATAAAGACAATAATGAATTTAAAATACATAAAAAACTATGCAAATCTAAATAAGTAAAAATTGAAATAAGCAAAAGATTAATGCAAAACTAAAT
Source organism: Centropristis striata (assembly GCF_030273125.1). NCBI lineage: Eukaryota > Metazoa > Chordata > Actinopteri > Perciformes > Serranidae > Centropristis > Centropristis striata. Next base: position 26,287,433 of record NC_081537.1, on the reverse strand, counting down.
AAATACATTTGAAATAAATAAATGCAAATCTTACTGCATTGTCAAGCCAAATACATAATTTAAATATGTAAGTGCAAACCCTCCTTAAATAAAAATGTATAAATAAAAAGGAAAATTAAATAGCGCAAAGAAGATGAATACAAGAAGGAATATAAATGTAAATAAATAAATATAATTTATCACTTCATGACAAGTTTCATTGATTAATTAATGCCTACATTTAAAACAAATAATCAATTAACCCATTTAGGCCCTGAAACGCCTGGAAAAAATGGCTGTAAAACCTCTGGGCAATTTTAAAATAAGCCCCTAAAACCTGAAGTTTTTCTGGAAATTCAACAGAAGTGTCAACGCTTCCTACTAAATAATCAATTTTTCAGCCTCTGTAGCAGATAGAAATGAAATTCCAAAAGTATTTGAGAGCTTATAGCTGTTATATCTGAGCTCCCTGCGCTACAGTAGTCTTCCACCATGATTTCAAAGTTCTGGAAAAGTCCCATGTTGCATTGCGACACTCCCACATGTATTCTGATGCATTTCATTGGCCAAGAGGCCGAAAATAGGTGGAAAAAACTACAAATACTACAAAATGACGTATCCGCTTTCCCGGTTTTAATGGCAGAATAACACAAGGGCGCCCCCGGTTTTAATGGTAGAAATGCAGTAATGCTTTCGCGGCTTAAATGGGTTGAATTCATTTTTGTCACAATTAATGAGGTAGTAATTATTGATTAAATTGATTATTAGACATTTCACTTGACATTAACATTTCTGACACGCCCCTTTAGGAAACAGGAAGTCTTTACCATTTCATTGGCGAAGCGTTTCCTGAGCCGTCTTCGTTCCGTCGTATCTTTAGTTGTCGTAATAAAAGAGTCTGAGTTGACACTGAATGTGTTTCCGTACAGATCGGAGCCGACGCCCTCTTCAACCAGAACACCAACCTCTACTTCGGGGACTTCTACTGCATGTACACGTCCTACCACTACATCATCCTGGTCCTGGCGCCGGACGGCTCCGATGGGGACGCCTTCTGTAAGGGGAGGCTGCCGGCGCTGGACAGGTCCAAAAACTGCTTCCTGAGCTGCACCGAGGAGGACGGCGGCTCGCTGTCCTTCCGCCACGCCCAGGACGTCATCCTGGAGGTGATCTACACGGAGCCTGTGGATCTGTCTTTGGGGACGGTGGCGCCGATCAGCGGGCACCAAATCATGAGTTTGTCCACCGTCAACGCCAAGAAAGACCCAAGCTGCAAGATCTGCAACATCAGCGTGGGGCGTTAACTTGTGACTGGACGAACAGCTAACCTGCTAACAACCGACACGGTGACTAGAGAGAAGCTAACGAGCTCCTAACTGAACTCACCGCCTGCTCACTGGGGAACGACTGGCGAACTGAGTGTGAGCAAAACTGGCGAGCCAGCCAGCAACGCATTTAACCATCTTTTAATCCCGTCTCTCGTGGTCCTCCAGGATCCATAGAAACATGTTTGTTGTTGTTTTGGAGGTCAAACTGAAGTATTTAGATTTCTGGTTGTCAGCAGGTCATCGTCAAAAAGAGACGAGTGAAATATTACATTTATAAATGTTTCACCTTTCAAAGGTTTCTGTCTTGTTTACTTTAGGTTTTTTTTTTCAGGATTAAGTGAAGATCTGAGAGGGTTCGACTCATTCTGTAAGTAGAAACATCTGAGTCTGTCTTTAGATCATTTATACAAACAGAGAATAATGACAACAATGCAGTTTTGAGTAAATTAAAAAGATTAACAAGAAAACAGTAGTGTCTTCACAAAACACAACAAAAATGCATTTTTAGAATCAGAAAAGTCAAAATGTATTTGAAAATAAAATATTTTAAAAAGAAGAAAAAAGTCTAAATTTATTTATAATTGAAATGTTATAAGTAGATGCTGGATTACCAAAATAAAGTTACTAAATATGTAACTTGAATTTATGGGACAATAAATGAACTTGTTTTAAAGGTTTACTCTTTATGTAGTTCTAGTTTCGTTGAAGAAAAAAGGTCGTTAATGGATATTTTGGTCCCTGTTTTTTGGTGATGGTGAAAAAGATTTCTCTTTTTTAAAAGATGCTTCTGACTTTCTGGAATTGGACAAAGCTCTTGTTTATTTTATATTTTTTATTTTTTAATCACTTTAATATGAACAACTAGCTGTGCTGAACTGCAAACTGTCCTTTTTTTTTTTTTTTTACAGTTTCAGTTTAATTTCTTTTGTACCTCTTTGTTAATTGTAAAATCAGCTAATGCTGTGATTTACAGGAAAAGATTATGAGCTCAGTCCCCAAACTGAAGAAGACGATCCCAAGAATGACCTAAATTAGGTCTCAAGGTTTAAAATAAGACCTGTTGTGAGATTACATGCCTCAATTAATGAGAGAAAGAGAATTAAATCACAAACCAGATCAACAGATGATATCCTATTTGTAATGTAACTTTTTATTATAGAAAGTGCCAAATTTTTGTACATCATGCGTTTATGTTTAGAAAGTGGTTGTTAGTATTCTACAAAATCCAGGAGGTCGAATATGCAGATGGGGGTTCCTGGGTCTTGAGGTCAGACTCTGGAGGATTGTTTACTCCCTTCCCACCAAGATACCAACATGTTCTGTAGCTTTAAATCCGAGCCCAGTTCAGCCCCTGAAGGAGAAAAGTCATCTAAAAGTTGGTCGTTGGAACGCTAGCGGGATAAAGACAGCAAGTGTAAAAATACGTAATTCAATGAAAAGTAGTGAAATAATGTTGACTCATTGAAGCTTCTTCAGATTTGTGTTAGCTTCTTTATTTTGTGAAGATTACGGTTCATCACACATCAGTTTCCCCTCATATTCCCACAATTCTCTCTGCTCATCACAGATTCGTGTCGATTCAGTTTCATATGTTTATTGTTTCCAGGTCAATTAGAGGATGCACAATAACTCTATACAAATAGCATCTGGATATTTATTCTTTTTTTCCTGGTATAAAAATAAGTTCTAAGTGCTTCACACACTTTAATACTGTCTCTGCTTCGTTCACAGCTCGGGTGGCAGCGCTTCGTAAAACTTTCCAGAAACACTTAAAAGAAACAAAAAGAAGAAACAAATATCTGGTCGTCTGCTGCTTTTCACTCTGCATTTGTTATTATCAGGAAAAAAAGTTCAAACTACGACACGCTAGGAGGCGCTGCTAGAACGGATCCTTTTTTGTTGAAAGAAAAATCACTAGATCCTTTACTGAATGACTAAACTTTTTACTTTTGTTTGTAAACAGACGGTTCACAGGTTAAAAAATGTGGATTTTTACTGGCTCAGATAAACTGCGTTATTATGAATCCCACTGCTTTTCTTGGCAAGACTCGCCCAGCAAAGCAACCAGATAGATCGAGGTCAGGCAGTGACCTTAACTGGTGAAGATCAGGATAATCTATTGGTCCTAAACAAATCAGGTTCTGGTACCTGAGCACGGACGCCTCGCGAGTCCTATTGCTTGAATGCGATGCAGGATGGATCTTACCATGAAGTGGGATTCAGAATTGGGCGTAATCACCATAGAGACACATTTTACGAGCTTTATTCAGCTGTTTAGCGAAGTAGGTCCCTGACAAAAGCTCCTGATCAGATGCAAATTGGCGTTGACTTGGTGCTCAAGAACTACGCCTAACCTGCTGGGCGCTACAGCCAATCAGAGCACAAGACACAGACTGAGGGGAGGGGTCACCTGCAACAACAGAGACTTTATTGGAAGTGTTGCATTCACATGCCAAAGTTTTTGTTGCATCTGGAAGAAACCGGCACAAAACGTGAATGACGACAACATCATCAAGCAGGACTACGGGGAATGTTGTGACATATATTTGGACTGTCTCTGCAGGGTAGTACGCAGTTTCCTGCTTACTTTTTTGAGTTTGCTTTCATGACAGAACGTAGTTACTTGTTATCTATTTTGACCGTTATCACACAATTGAATGGGCTTTTATGATCCCATCAGTATGGGCGGGAAGGGACTCTGGCTGCTGGTAGGTGCAGTAGGTTGTTATCAGCTCATTTAATGGCCGCTTGCTGCAAACTAAATGGTTACGTTTAGTTAAAAGGTTGGTTTAGTTCGGTTTATGCTACAAAACAACTTCTCTAAGGTAAGGGCAAAAAAACTTCCTGGTTAGGCGTTATAAAAGATAGGATAAAAAATAAAATAAATGCTGAACGCTACGTTATTACAAGGACGGAAGTGAAATAGTTGCGTTAGTTAATTAAAATTGTGACTCATGGAAGTTAAATTATGTTACTTCAGGTAACATCTTTAACTCTTGGTTTACTATGATCGCTTGCCAAAAGATAAAATCTTTTTTTAAATATCGACATTGGACAAAAAACAACTGTAATGCAACGGTTTGATGTTCTTGTTTGGCGACATCATCCACTGATCAGATGACTTTCAGGAACGCAGCTGTGTTAAAGGTCCTAATAAAGCTTTCAGACAGCTGAGGTTTTGTCGCAAACATGACGGCAGAAAAACTGAAAATCATCGGTCTGACGTGTTAATGATGAGTGAGAAAAAGCTCATGACACAAAGTTTAGATGAAACTAAAAACTACATATTCACAGTCTGTAGAACTACAAAGTCCTGAATGCCTCGGTGACTAAAACACGTTTTAAAATCCTGCTCTGTCCAGAATTCAGTCGTACCTTCAAAGATTTTACAAGAAAACTGATGAAAAGCCAAAAGTAGACACAAAAGAATATAACTACATTTTTCAGTTGAAAGATGTTCAAAAGAACTACAAATCCCACGTAGAGAAAATAACACATGGTTACCACGAAGCATAAAATAGCAAAGTCTATTTAGTTGATTCAGTTTTTGAATATTGTAAACAAACTACTAGAAACATGCAAACAAACTAAAAATAAAAAACGGATCAAAATGTTAATTCAAACCTACAGCCAATCACAGGCTGCCTACTTAATCAATCACAAATTAATCAAAGATATATACGAATGCATAATTCAGAGACGGATAATATGGGTAAAGAAAGAATATGTGACGGGTGAATAAGTTGTTTCAGGACGACTGACGAGTCCGAAACGTTTTCTAGCAGCAAGTTTCAAAACGTCTGTTTGATTCCCTGTAAAAACTGCAGCATTAAGAAACGTTCACACTGTTCTGCTTTTATTTTTTTTTAAGAATAACTGTCTCAGTCGTGTTTTGTGTCCTGATGAAACAGATTTTTTTTTAAAGAAATGAGTCTACTCACTTTATTCCCGCTCTGAGATGAAAAATTTTAAACAGATTTAAAGTGACAGTTTGTAAAAAGCAGTTTTGTGTGAACGCATCTTTAGTTGCAAGTGTTTTTCCTCCGTTGGAAACCGCTCTTCTAGAAAACGCCGTATCCGTCAGAGTGGCGGGCCGCCATGGCGAAAGCGGGATATCCCTCATAGGTGGTGTATGCGGTCAGGTCCTGACCCAGAGACACAGCCTGCTTCAGCTGGGAGGCGACCGCAGACGACGCCGGGCTCGCCAGAGTGTAACCTGGAGAGAGACATGACCAGAAGTTACGACTTGTCATCAACGAGTCGTCCACTTTAAGGTAACCTGTTAAATTATGGGGCTATTTCTGTGTCTTTATTATGCAAAAGTATTGACGCTGCAATCAAAACATATTTTTCAGCAGGGGAATATATTTGTGATGAAAAATGTGCTTTTGTGAATCAAAAAGTTTTATTTACAAATCCAAACGTTTTTCCAAATAATTTTTTTCTTTTTTTTGCAAAATTTTTTTATTGAAATTGCAACATTTTTCCCAAAATTTTGTTTGTGAATCCAAAAGTTTTGTTTAAAAATCCCCAAAAATCTGTCTAGAAATTCCTAATTTTTCTCCGAAAATATTTGTCTGCAAATCAATTTTTTTCCCCAAAATTTTTGTTTTCAATTCCAAAAGTTTTGCATGCAAATCCAAAACTTGCACAAAAACACAATAACATTCCTGGAAGATTTAATTTGAATTGTAGTTGAGTGTAAAGAATGAAATGGATCTTAAATTTGGCTGACTGCTGGTCTGGGAGCTGTTGTTATTGAGCTCTAGTATTAAACACAACCTGCTGGAAGCTTTAAAACTCTTTTTTTGATGTGAAGGAGACATGTCTGCGATCTGAGCGTCAGAGACTGTTAGTGGCTTTGTGAAGAGGAGAGTTAGTTGTTTTTGGGTACGGACCTTCACATACCTGGGAAGGCTACCGAGGCCACAGCAGCGGCAGTTGCGCAGGCAGCGTCTGCAGCGCCCTCAGCCTGCACACCGAGCGTCTGCAGGGTGTGCTCTGCTGCGTGGACTTTAGCTTCTTCTACAGCTGCACACAGCTTCGCAGGCGTAAAGGGATGGCTGCAGAAAGACGAAACACATCACTACCATGGCTTCTTAACCCTTTGATGCACAACATATTGACACCTCTTTTAATGCACAACATGGGTCAAAAATGACGTTATTTAATGCTTACTGTGTGTTTCTGTGCTCTATCTTTTGATATCAAGTTATTTTATGATTGAATATCCCAAATATTCTTTAAATATCTTGTTTTTGATAACAACAGATCATTATTTCCATTTTGCCGCTCACACTTTATGAAGAAAAAAAGGTTTTGTATTATTACATAGCTAACTATTTGGCTAAGTAGCTTGCTAAGCTAACTATTTAGCCAAGAAGTTAGCTACGTAGTTAGCTTAGCAAGCTACTTAGCCAAGAAGTTAGCTAAGTAGTTAGCTTAGCAAGCTACTTAGCCAAGAAGTTAGCTAAGTAGTTAGCTTAGCAAGCTACTAACCTAAAAAAATGGATATGGGTAATTTTTGACCCATGTTGTGCATTAAAAGAGAAGTGACACAAAAAGGGATTTTATTAAAAAATGAATAAAGGAAACATAAAATTAGGATGTATGATGACCAAAAACAAACTAATTGAGAAAAACCTGGAATACTGAATGATGAAAATAATTTATTGCAACGATATAGAACATAAAAAATCTGCCGGGTCACTTTAGACCCATGTTGTGCATCAAAGGGTTAAAGTCAAAAGGCAAGATATTTTTTTCTCCGCAATTACATTTGTTTTAGCAGTAGTAGTATTAGTATTCTTACACGTTGGGGTACTGTGTAGCCAGAGCTGGTATGGTGATCTTGTAGAGAAACAGTTGTCTCTGGTCCGGACCGATGGCAGAGTGGAGCTGATAGACAGGCTGACCCCAGTTATTCTTCTGACACAACTCCTCCAGAACCTGTTGGACGGACAGACACAGAGACAGACAGGCAGAGTGTTAGTAATCATGGTGCAACAACATCATAGGATTCGTCATTTCAGTCAGTTTTATTTCAGATGTTTTTTATTTTAGATTATAGGGTTTTCATGGAGTCAAACTTTAAACCACAATTTTTTTATAACCTCAGTCTCAGTTTTGTGGGGAATCGCTGAAAAGTCACGAAAGATAAAGATAAGTCTGGCTGAAAACTGGTATACGAGACAACTGCATAATGATATATCTGCAGCTGTAGGGACTTATATATTACAGAGCTTGGATCCATGGAACTTGAGCCCACAAGCTCTGCACGAAACTTGGGTGTCATGACTGATGACCAACTGATCTTCAAGGTTCATGTGTCCTCAATTGCCAGATCGTGTCGATTCTCCCTGTACAACATCAGGAAGATCAGACCCTACAAGACCGAGCAATCGTCGCAACTCCTGGTTCAGGCCCTTGTGTTATCACGTTTAGACTACTGTAGCTCTGCAGATGATCGAGAACGCAGCTCCGCGTCTGGTCTTCAACCAGCCCAGGAGAGCTCATGTCACTCTGCTCCTCATCTCTCTGCTCTGGCTCCCGGTCACAGCAGCATCAAATTCAAAGCCTTGTCTCTTGCCTACAAAACAGCAACGGGAACAGCCCCTTCTTATCTGAACTCCTTTGTTCAGGTCCACAAACCCTCCTGTTCTCTACACTCTTCAGGCAAAAGATATCTGGCTCCTCCTCCGCTGAAGGCCTCTACGTCTCAACCAGACTCTTCTCCTCTGTAGAGCCCCGGTGGTGGAACCAACTTCCAAACTCCATCTGTTCCACTGAGTCCTTCTCAATCTTTAAGAAGAGACTGAAGACCAACTCTTTGCTATATGTCATTGTAGAATTGTAGAATTGCAGAAAAGTCCGTAGTCCCTTGAAGTCCCTTTTGTGGGACTTAATACTACTTGTGGGACTTTTGTGCTTCATACTACGCCTTAGCATCATTCATAATTACTGCGGCCAATAGAGGGCAGTGGAGGACAGCCTCAACCATTAACACAGGCCGTATTAAGCTGCTTGTAGAAACGACTTATAGGGTTTTCTTTATGGGGAGGACAGTCTTGACAAGGCACAAACCTAACAGCAAATGCCTCCAAATGCCGTTCCTGTTACTGATAGAAACGGTGGAAAAAGCTATAAAACAAGATCAAAGTTGTAATCAGCTGGTGTAACTCTTCCCAGGTTGTTCTCTGGTGTGTTCTGTTACCTGTGGTGCAGGTTTGATGGCGGCGGCCTTCAGGCTCATGGCAGCCGGGTTCATGGGGGTCAGCTCCATCCCCGGCAGCAGGTCGTACAGCTTCTCCTCTGCCTGTTTGTCCGCCTTCAGGCCGTAGGAGGCGCCGCCACCTCCGCCGGCGGCTCCGCCTACAGCTCCGACCCCGGTGGCGTAGGCCAGGTACCCCCGCCCGCCCAGCCCCCGCACCCCGGCAGCCCCTACAGGTACAGTCATGTAAATTTCTACAGGAGACCGAAAAGGCAGTGAAATCAATCAAATCACCGGAAATCAACCGGGAAGAAGAATCACAGTTGTCATGGTAACAGTACATCTGTCCTGCTGCGGCTCCTTTAATTCACTTCATTATTCCTCCGCATGATTCATTCTCTTATTCTGATTTAATATTTAATAATCAACAATAAAGTCTCACTTTTGATTCAGTGGATTCTTTTCAATCATTAACAATATTCAGACACACAGGTAATTTTGAGACAACATTCTTCATATTTGGTTGGTTGATCTTGACAAACTTGTCCTAAAATACACATGATTTTGTCCAACTGGGGACCTCTTGTCATCATTTCACAGAACTGAAGGTCCCCAGATTGTGAGTGTGAGCATGAATTTTATTTTTCTGTTTCAGATTTACGAGGTAAACAAAGCATCCTCACCTCTGACAGATGGTGTCCTGATCAGGCCCCGCCCTCCAACGTGAGCTTTGGCCGCCGGGAAGCGGAACTGACCCTGTATGGCGGCGTAGGCCTGCGGGGCGTAAAACACGGGCGGGCCGAGGTACGCTGCTGAAGGGTCGTACACCTGGAGAAAGTTGTTATACTTTTTAAAAATCTTTGATATAAATAATTTCTTGCTTTATATTAAGGTCCTTGTAATAACCATTAATTAACAAGTAATAAGGCATTGTTCTTGCTTTAGATCCCTTTAGCTGCAAAAAGCATAGTTAACTTATAATAGATGAGCAATAAAGTATATTTTAATATCAATAAGCAGACAAAAGATTAATAAAGGCATGGCAAAGACATAATGGGTGGGTTATGGGTGTTTGTAATGCTATTATGAAGGATTATAAAATACTCATGAGGCTTTTATTAATGTTCTTATTATACATCTCTTATAGCCTGCTATTAGCTGTATTATAATGCCATTATTAACACTTATATAGGCTTATAAACACACAGTAATGTTAATAAGCATCTTGTAAGGACTTACAAGGGCCTTATTACTTGTTAATTAATGGTTATTACAAGGACCTTAATATAAAGCGTTACCCTTTAGTTTATGACCAAATACATGCACAACTAATGACCGAAGTTTTTCCAATGTTTTTTTTCCCTGTTTTTGATTAAAATTGATGAAGACGAGGAGGTGAGACATTTTTTATACTTTTTAAAATCTTTGATAAAAATATATATATATTTCTTTTGACCAAAATACTTGCAGAACTAATGACCACAGACTTTATTTTAAAGGGATATATTACTCTTTATGTGCTCTCATAATACTAATTATCCTGAGGGCTAATTAATTTTCCAGTATTCACCATAATAATTCTATTAATTTATATTTAATATGAATATAATTTAATAATTAATAATTCCGTTATTATGTCTTGTTTTTCTATCTAATAATGTTTCCTTGTCTGTGTTTATAACAAAATGGGATCATAACACAGTTATGGGAGATATTTGTTAAGATAAAAATTGTCAGTTAAAAGGCCACTTTGGTCCAAAGATCTTTTTGAATCTGATATCTGAGGTTTATGTGGCGATGTCAGGTCGCATGACCTCCTATAAAATGTGGGCGTGTGTTACAGCCAAATGTTTGAACCAATCAGGATTGAGAGTTTTGACTTTTATTCTCTGTATTCAGCAATAAAAACAGCACATAAGCCTCAGAGGGTCGACAGGCCTTTTGGTTTTTGTGTTTTGTTATTGTTTGTTTCTGTTGACTTCTGTCTTCCAAAATTAATTTGTGAGGTGTTTACGGTCCTTGAGTTACTGTCTCAGACTGTGCAGTAATTGAAAGCATCCACTAGATAGAGCTGTTTACTTTAGTGACATTCATCCATAAATCATCATGATGTCTCAGTCCTTTAAAGGAAACACATTCAGCAATAATCAAAGCTCTATATACAGCCTACATCTGCTTTATCATTTATATAAAAAAAAACCCTGAAACGTTAAAAACATTCACATATTACTTTCATAGTAAAACAATGTCCTAGGGTCCTACCTGTCCCAGGGTGTAGGCGGCATAATCGGTCTGCAGCAGAGACCCTCCACGTCCTCCTGTCCCTCTGGTGTAACGGACGTAACTGTCCTTGTCCACCGGCTTGGCCAGAGTCACTTCGATAGGAGAGCCGTCCACCACCTGCAGACAGGATGGAACAAATTATATATTTTTCTACATGCTGTTCTAAAAGTTCTGATACGACACTGTGAAAGTGGTGTTAAATAAGTATAGGTTGTGTGAAGGAAATTTGGTGTTTCCTGCATGGTGGGACACAAAGCCTTCTGGGAAATCACTCTTTAAACTCAACTCTGATGACACCTTGACTGAGGGGAACGTGTGGGCCAGTGGGGTCTGGCCTGGTGTGATGTATAGGGGAGGAAGATAGGGCCGCATTGAGTCTTGCTGAAGAATCAATGCTGGAAACTACAACAGATATAAGTCGAGTGGTGTACGGGACTTTGTTGTACTGTAAAATTGCGGTGTATGGAATACGAATGTGCTAATAAAACTTGCTGAACAGAGTGTTGAGTGCTTTGTGTTTGGCCAGCTCACCCATCAACTTAGTGCAATTTGGCAGAATTGCCACGACAGTTGCAAACTGGATGACGACGTTCTTGTAACTGCCTTCAGTGTTCTGTTTTGTTGTTGTTATTTGTTTGTTTTCTTTGCGTAAGTAATAGAAATTCTAAGATCTAATTTGCTTGATATACTATGGTTGACTGATAAGAAAATAAATAAATAAATAATAATGATGATTTATATTTATTTGACATTAGGTGGCTATATATAGAGTGACACTCTTATTTGAAGTGTGGAGTACCAGGGGACAGGCCTAGATAAGTATTTTTTACTTCAGCCTACTCCCTTTTTTTTCGGACCAAAATTATATAAGGAAATGCATATTGAATATTAAGTTAACTGGTTCTTATATCTATCTTACATGTTTATGTATAGGGCTATATAAACTTTATGTGTGTAAATATTTATATGTTTGATATGTACATCTGTATAATGGTGTTTATGTATATGCATCTAGCCTACTTTGTTGTAGTTTATGTTGTTGTTTATTTCGAAAAGAAGAATTAATAAAATGGAAAATGAACTGTGGTTGTCGCTGACCTTCCCGTTGAGGGCGTTCATGGCGTTAACGGCGTCCTCTCTCTGAGTGAAATGGACGAAGGCGTAGTCTCTGATCTTTTTCACTCGCTCCACTGCACCTGCAACACAACAAACACTTTTTTAAAAATATCATTTTATTTGATTTATTGCCTTCTGGAGCTGCAAGGGCTCACTCTTTTATTATCTATTTTTTATTTTTATTTTTATTTTTCAACAGTAAAAATAACAGATTAAATGTCATAAATGAAAACAACAATTTAGCAAAATACAAAGAACATAAATGACAAAAAAGACGAGAAATAAAATACACAAATGAAGTATAGAAAATAATTAGACAACATTAAATAAACATGCGATTTATTTGTGTTCAATTTGTTTTTTTTAGTCTGTCAATTTATTTATTTTAACTTGTTTTTTGTACATATCTTTTCAATCAGTTGTATTGCAATTATTTCTATCCCTTTAAATTTGTTTTAATTCCTTTTTTATGCTTATCTATTGACCCACATGCATTGGTCTCTAATTGTTGAAATGTTTTTAGTAATTTTTATGATTTTTCTTGTTATGTGTAATCATCAACCTATCAGTCATCTGTGAATCACCTTATGAATGAATGAGTGTATAAAAGGTGCTGAACTAATTGTTAGTAAAAGTTTGATTAAATTAACTGATATGGAGATCTGTATGGTGGCTATTGGCTCAAACAATAAATAATATAAAGCTAATAATCAGCTTCATGTTTGTTCTGCAGTTTTGGTAAAACATTTTTTCTCATCAACTAAAATGCCTAAAAATAAATGATTTGAATAATTTAACAATACAAATTAATTATATCTGTTTCATCTACAAATAAACCGCCTGCTACTTTTATGAAATTTGACTTTTTAATGTTTATATAATAAATTCATTCATTTAGCTGACATCTTGCAGCATTAATAAAATAAGAAATAATAAGAGTGCAATGATTGATCCCTGTGGAACACCACATATTAGAAAAACTGTGTTTGAAGCCCCAAATTTTGTTATAACATATCACTCTCTTCTGTTAACTACAAGTTTCTTTACTTTACATCCTAAAATGTAAAAAATAATTATAGTCAGTTATTATTCAATGTCCAAGGTGTTGCATTCAGGGACAGTCGGACCTCTGAGAGTTTACTCTGGATTGTGTTGTGTTCAGGTACCTGGTCTGAGGCTGTTGAACTCCTTCTCGATGGTCTCCTCAGTGGTCTGCAGCATCAGGTTCCTGACGTACAGGATCTTCACTGTTGCCATGGTATCCTCATCTACCTCCACTTCAGGCTCCGCCCAGTCCACGGCGATGGCATGACCCCACAGCTGAATACGACCTTAGAGCGGGAACAGGTAGCTTTAATTTTAATGTCGTTAATAATATAGATAATAAACTTTGTTCATGTAAATTTAACACTTTATTTTCTGATTTTTTTCCCCCAAATGTATATATATATATATATATATATATATATATATATATATATATATTTGGAATTTGGATTTCACATGTAAATGTACCACTTAAATTTATGGCGTTAAAATGTCAGAGAATATTCCAGTTTTCTCAAATATTAAATATATATATAATTTATGACTTTAATCAAGGGCAATATCCAAGTTTTTTTCTTGTTAATTTTTGTGATTTTTTTGTAGTAATTTTAACACTTCAACCTCAGAGAGTTTTTCTTTGACTATGACTATAATCTCAGAGTATCTGATTTTTTTCCTATTTCTTGTAAATGTAATACTTTAATCTCTGTCTGTTTCCGTCTGAAAACATGACTCAGCATCATTCAGTCTGTTGCACAAACGTTCAGTGTTACACAAACCGTCTATCTGTGTCAAAGCAATAAAACTCTCTTATCACTGAGGCTTCAAGGAGAAGCAGCTCTTCTCTATCACACAGTTTAAAAAATAATTAATAATTTTCATACCCTGAAATGTTTCCAAGCCTGCAGAATAAAAACACGTCACAACTTTTTTAGTCTGGAACCAGCAGGAAACACGGAGGGTTTAATGTGTTTATGGTTAACTCTGATTTCCGCTGATTATCTCATTATAGCTCTGCTCCTATTGGACACTGACCCAGTGACACAGGCTGTGATTGGCTGCTGATAAAACCCCGACTCAGACTTTGACATCTTTTATTGTGTTGCCTTTACTTTTACGAGGTGTTTGGACTTTAAAGCAGTAATGTTGGTACTTTGGCTGCTTTAAAATAACTCGTTAGCATAACTTTTACAGCTGCCTGTGTTCGGTACCTCCCAGAAACACAGAGAACAAGTTTAAGTTCAGAGACACAATGGGCTAAAATATCATTCGTCATGCCGATTTTTTGGTCTGTTTCACTTCCATAACATGGCCTCATTCAGACAAAACATCCAAAATACACATGTAGCTGTTTATTTTACAACACTATGTGTATTTGTTGCTTTATTTTCTGATTTACGGAGTAATAAAATCACATATCCAAACTTCCCATTGGACAACAATTTGACTCCAATATGTCAACAAAATGAAACACACTACCAAATAAACTACCAAGTATATAGTTGCTAAGTTGTATCGCTATTTCTAGGGGTATATGGTAATATATAGGTTATTAAGATGTTTTTGACTTTTGGATGTCTCATCACCTTGGACTGAATCAATGAATTGAGAAAATAATCGTCAGATTAATCATTTATGAAAGTATAAAGGTTTGTTTCAGCCTTACATGTGGGGTGATCTTTTATGTAAGTTTGTCTTTGCTTTTTGGCTGAATAATGTCCTTGAATGCACCAACACAGACAGTGTTCTGTTCTGAACTGTCGTAACACAACTTAAATCTGACTCGAGTGTTCAGTGTTCGGTTTTGTACCTGGCAGCAGTTTGCGGCGGGCCATGGCGGCTGATCGGTGGCTCTCATACTCGACGAAGGCAAAGCCTCGGTTCTTAGATTTGTCTGCGGCGCTGGGGTACACGATCACGTCCACGACACCGTCGGTGACCTTCCTCATCTCAGACAGGATCTCTTCACGCTTCTTGGTTTTTGGGATCCCGCCCACAAACAGACGGCAGTTGTCGACGCTGGCACAGACTCCAAGAAGGCGGCCATTTCTGCAGGAAGGAAGAGAGGCACGTAGTGGGACAACATAGGATGTTGCTATGTGGTTATGGGATTGTTCTGGGTGGTTGTAAATGTAGCAGGTGGAGTATTTGTGTCTTTGCTAATGTTGCATAGTTGCTTGATTTTTTTACTGAAATATTCAGGTTGCTATGGTGTATGTTTGTGATGATAAGCCTTTTCTGGGTTGTTGCTTGAAAACATGATCATTATCTACACCAGGGATGGGCAACTGGAGGCCCAGGGGCCACATATGGCCTGCACCCTCACTTGAAGTGGCCCTCAGTACAACTACATGCATTTTAGCATTAAAATCTTAAAAGTGCAGTGTAAAAAAGCACAAAATTACTTCTTGCAATTAATGTTGGTCTGCTGTTCTTGCACTGAAAAAAATAAATCACAGTAAGTGGTTATTTTTTATTTTTGCTTCAAGCCTTTTGTATTCCTATTTATACTGTTATACAGGCATTTGAGCATGAAATATGTTAAGTTACTACACTGTAAACATATTTAAAATTGCAGTTTCATCATATCTGGTGAAGTGCACGGTCCTATATGTGGCCCTGTGGTAGTGACGATGAAAAATTGTGGCCCCTCCAGCATTTAAGTTGCCCATCCCTGATCTACACTGATAATGTTGCAGCCCTTACTGATGCCTGCTGTGTTGGTTGTATCCAGACTGTAGTTGTTAAAAAACAATCCCTGACCTGATCTCGTAGTTGTTGAGCTGCTTCATAGCTGTTTTGGCCTCCTGCTTGTTGCCGAAGGTGACAAAGGCGTAGCCTCTGTTGTTCCCGTTAAAGTCCATCATCATCCTCACCTCGTAGATCTTACCAAACTGTTGACAGAAATACGAAAAAATGTAAGAACAAGAGGCTAACATGTGTTCACAGGATGTTAAAGTAGGAAACAATCATCACCTTCTCACACAGTGGAACCAGTTCGTCTTCAAACAGATCTCTTGGTAGTTTCCCCACAAAGATCTCGCTGCCTCTCTCTGGGGGCGGGCCATCCCATCCAGGCGGCGGGCCACCGTACCGCCGCTGGCCATTCTCCTGAAACACAAGTTGAAAACCCACTATTGTGCATTTTTGTTTATGAATATTAATCATTTCACATTTTCAGTAGGGATTATGAGTTATATTTATTATAGTAAATCAATTTGATGCTTTGAAGGCACAAAAACTGCATTGTAAAGCGTGACTTCTCGTATGAACCAGCCGTTTTTCGCCCTTTTATTCAAATACAGATACAGATAATGGAGTCTCTGTCTCCTCTACCTGCTGCAGTTTGTATCCCGTCCGTTGCATCAGAGCCCGCAGTGCCACCTCCTTCTGCGTCCCCGCCAGTCCGTCCCCGCTTGCTTTCTGATTGGATTCCATTGGGTGTGATTGACAGCGATACGTAAATCAGGGAAATTAGGGGTGCTCACTAGATAACAACAGAAAACAACAACGTATGTGTCACTTTTACATCCTGCTAACCTCAAATCAGTTTATCAGCTTCGTTGCGCATAGCTGTTTCTGAAAGTGGCTCACCAAAATGTCACCTGGCGCTCCACATTTTTGATTATATGAAATGTTAATCAGGGTAACTGGAGGTGCTCACTGGAACACAACATTCCATTTTTATGTCCTACAAAACTGAAAATCAGAGTTTTTCTGCCTCGTTGCACTTATCTGTTCCTAAATGCGGTTCGCCAAAATGTCACCTGGCGCTCCACATTTTTTATTATGAGATATGTAAATTAGGGAAATTAGGGGTGCTCACTGAAAAACAACAGAAAACAACAACTTGTGTGTTGTTTTTATGTCCTACAAAACTCAAAATCAGAGTTTTTCTGCCTCGTTGCACTTATCTGTTTTGAAATGTGGTTCGCCAAAATGTCACCTGGCGCTCCACATTTTTTATTATGAGATATGTAAATCAGGGAAATTAGGGGTGCTCACTGAAAAACAACAGAAAACAACAACGTGTGTCGCTTTTGTGTCTTACAAAACTCAAAATCAGTTTCTCTGCCTTGCTGTGTTTTTTTCTGAACATGGCTTGACGTGGTGAAGGACACTTCACCACCCGGTGCTCCAAATTATTGATGATAACAGCCTACAGGTAAATGTTACAGTGATCAGCATGATGGGATAAAGATTCTTTAGACCCCAACAAAGATTTAAAATAATTGATTTCCCAGACAACAATATGTTTCCTCTGGTTCGCCTCTCCCCTGATGGATGAGGCCAGTTGGAAATGCTCCATGAACTGATCAGCCTGCGGTTGAACTACAAGGCTTTGGTTGAACTTGGCAGTTTCCAGTCTTTACTGGTTGTAACTGTGGGACCGAGGGGCAGTGCTCTGTCAGATAAAGATGAAGTAAAAGCAGCATTTCCCGCGGCGGTGTCCACTCTGTGACTGTGTGTCCCCACACACTCTGAACAGCGGAGTCCTGTTTTGAAGCGAGCAGCAGAGAGGTCAAGGTCTGTCCAGTAATCATTGACAGAAACTCTGGACAGACTGCAGCAGGACTGTCCATCTCACTGTCTGAATGTCTCTCTGTCTCACTGACTGGAAATACTCAAAGTCCTCAGCTGGCTTTAAACACATTTTCAGGCACCCAAAAGGAAAAACGAGGTTACAGCGAGCAAACAGACAAAGAGGCGTGTTTGTAGCTGCCATCATCATCATCTCTGAGTCTCTGAGCCTGATGTCTCTCCTTCTTCTTCTGTTGTTGTTGTTAAAAAATCAACAAAAATCATTCATCAACATGAACACACCATCCTGCTGACACAAACACTCACTGGAGCACCACATTTGCTAATAGATCAACACAGAATTATTTACTGCTTTAAACACATTAAATATTATTTTTAAAGCCGATTTAAACATGTCTACTGGTTTGAGTGAGTTTAATTAAAACAACTCAAATATATTTCATTTGGTAAAGAAAATCTGGAAAAGCAGCACTTCAATGGAAAATGTAATTATTTATCTAAACTTTATAATAATAATACATTTTTATTATTTTATTTTTATTTTAATAAATTTGTGTTCTTCTCTTTAAGAACCAGATAACAAAGTGGTTAATAATTTAAAAAAATATATAGGATTTGGGTTTTTGGTGGATTAATCTGCTGCTGAAAATAGTCAATATGACTGATACGACTGATGAAACTATATATGCGTTAATTTCAATAATATATTTAAAAGATATCTTCAGTTACCCGCAGGCTCAGAACATAACGAATATTATATACAACATATTGTTGCCCATTGCCAGTCGTGATCACACACACACACACACACACACACACACATACTTATAAAGAAACACACAGGCAGATAAGTGGCTACTCACAGCTAACCCTTTGAACCTTAAAGAAAGGTTGATATAATCAGTGTAATGACGAATAGCCTGCTGCACTGCATACATTAACATGGTGATCACACACACACACACACACACACACACACACACACACACACACGCATGCAGAGTTCTTTCTTTCTGCTTGATTTCAAAGAGAAACTCAGGAGCAAAAATGAGAGAAGAGCTCTTCACATTAGAGGGGCGGAACGGGCGAGAGACAAAAGAAAGAGAGCAAGAGAGAGGTCAAAGGTCACGATGATGATGATGATGATGAAGATGAAGATGAAGGGAAACACGAACAAACAGTGTCTCTTTGCTTGCTGTCAGCACTCCTGAATTCACACTTTTAGATCAGATTTATTTTCTCTTCCTTTTGTATCCCTGACAAATGTATTTCATATACAAAAGTCATCAGTGAAATGTACCTAAAGAATTGGAACTAAAAGTATTCTCTTAAATATAAAATATTACATTAATTATAAAGGTTACACTTTTTAATTAGGGTACGTTAATTAACATCATTTAATGCCATAATAAACATTAACTAAGTTTTTTATTTGACAGTTAGCTAATGTGTCCAATTATCATTTATGAATGTGTTAATGTTTAGTAATGGTTTCATGTATGCATTTGTTTAATTCATAAAGCTTCTTTTAGTTAATACAGTAATGAGCGTTAACTAACAGCTAATTAATACAATAACAGTTATTCAATATATCTGAATGAATGGGATCTATAGGTATCTATGGGTCTCCTCTTTTCAGATATGCCTGATTTATCCTGACAACATGCAGTTTTTTTCTGCAGTAAAATGTGTTGTTTTGTCCTGTTGTATGTGAATATTTCTGCATACAAGGGTCCCTAAACGGTCTGTGAGTTGCATAAATCGGGTATGACTGGAAAGCTGAGGCTCTTGTGGATTCAATGAGACCAATTTTATTCATGTGTGATGATGTTCGTCAGTGAACTTGAGCTCAGTGTATAAAATGAACTGCTGTGACCTCATAAAACTTTACAACCACAAACCAGAGACCTAGAGCATTCAGAGGTCGGATGGCTTTCCACAGTGTATTGACAACAAGGAGGTTTCTCAGCAGGAAACACAACAGTGCTCTCTATACAAAATATAAAAATCTACAAATTGTCAAAAGTTTTTTAAACCAATAATGTGTTTGGTGTTCCTTAAGGTTTTGGTGTCCTAATGTGCTATTTGGCAATATAAAAAATGGCAAAATTTAGGTACAAATCTGTGTAACAAATCGTATCAGCCAAACATAATTGAACTTGAGAATGGGCTTATATCCTCATATCCTAATGTTCTTGTATTTATTTAATCTTCAGGTTTTAAGGTAAACAGATACTTAATACATACTGTTGTATGAATTAGCTGTTACTCAATGCTTATTACTGCATTAAACAATGTTAGTAATCTTTATGAACAATTAAGTAATTTATAAATGGCTACATTAGTTAACAATAATGAGACACATATGTTGATGGTTAGTTCTGTTATTTAATGTGTATTACTGCATAAAATAATGTTGGTTAATGTATATTTAGTGTGAAGTGCTACCTATTACATTTTATCATTATTGAATGAATAACAAGTATTTAAAGTCGTAGTTTATTAATGTGCAGTCATGTGAGATATTTTGTGTACTGCTAAAAAAAGTCACTAAAGCTGTTAGATAAATGTAGTGCAGTAAAAAGGACAAGAAACTAAAACAATTCAAGTAGCCTACAATCTTGACATTTCACTCTGAGAACGAGTAATGGTAATAAAAAAAAAGTACTTTAATAGATATACAGCATCCATGCAGTTATAAAAAAGAAAAAGTTTAGAAGTTTAGAGTTTATAAATGTAATGAAAAAGTTTTTTAATGGTAACATATGCTCAGTTTGATCGTTTGTCTGCTGACCGAGGAGAGACGCTGTAAGGGCAAACAGGTTCAGCTGACCTGAGAGTCCACCAATCAATACTGCTGACAGAGGGGCGTCTCTCTCTCTCTCTCTCTCTCTCTCTCTCTTTCTCTCTCTCTCACACACACACACACACACACACACACACACTCTCTCTCTCTGTTCTCATCATTAATCCATTATCTTTTTTCCTCCAAAAACAGACAAATATTTTTTCTTATTACATTTTCAGCTGTTTATGTAATAGTTATTATGTAACATAACATAACATAACATAACATAACATAACATAACATAACATAACATAACATAACATGAGACACTTTGGCAGCCCATTTGTGTCAAAACATTCATAATACAATTCTACAATTCTACAATGTCATTTAGCAGACGCTTTTATCCAAAGCGACGTACAAATGACAGTTATACAACATAGATCATGGGAGTTGTTTTCATTGTTTACACCCATCGCAGATGAAAATCAGCCTGACAAGTTATCACAATTTAGTTCATGTCATGTTTCATCACGTCGTGTCCTTTTATTCGAATGAAACTGTGTTTCCACAGAGTTCGCTTCTATTTGTGGCGGCAGCTGAACGGTTAGCGAGCAGACAAGCTAATGTTAGCTTGTCGAATGCTAACTTATCTACACTGAATTCAATGATTTATAAATCCTCTGTTGCTCAAACTGAATAATAAATATACACTCTGAATTATAACTTTGATGCACCTTTGTTTTACACAGCGTATCAACTTTCTTGGAATCAGGCTTGGATGAATTTTTTCCACTCAAGATAGTTTTAGCTTTGTTAGCTAGCTTGCAGTTCGTCCGCGTTATGCTGCGTTCACATGGAAATGACAAACTGGATATAATTTTAGCAGAACGGTGAAATGACGTGTGAGAATACCGGCAGCAATAACAGAAGACCAAATTTCTGTCATAATTTAATTTTTTTTCAGTTTTTGTCTTCCTCCATGACAAAAACCTACTTCCCTCCCTCACATGAGGAGAAAATATGAGCAAACTATAAATAGAGTGAACTTTATTTATGAGTTCACTTTATACACCTCAATAACTAAAAAAATGTTTTGTTGTTAAAAAAATAAATCTCACAAATTATTAAATAATAAAGGCACGTAATCCTGATAATTGTATTATCATGAAACTACTAATATATAATATATTTAATTAAGATAAATATATCTTTTATTCTTGTTAGCAGTTGCATTTTAACCCATTTCAACATTCATGTATTTAAAGTATTTCTTTCTGATATTAAGATACTTTTTTGATAATATTTCTGTAAGTTGTATTTTTGCTGCAGTGATGTCAGAATGCAGTTATTTTACCTAAGATGAAGTACTGCACTAGTGTTACATAAATGATTAATCGAAGAATCTCTAAGGATTCTGTTTAAGTGGTAAAAAACAACAACAACCAACAACTATCATGAATAAATTTAAATGTACATATTTAGGTTATTTTCTTAATCAGTTCTTTTACTACAGTAGTGTCTGAAAGTGTTACCTTTACTTAAATATTTTTTTTCTAATTACCCTGAAGAGCTCTCTCTAACAACATACATTTTTTCATTTAATAAAATGAATGTCATCCATTGATCCTGATAATGTATTTCATTATAATGGAAATATTTATATAATTACAATGTATTAAGTTAAATAAACTAATATGCAGCTTTCACTCTTTTTAGTAGTTTTATTTTTACACATTTTAATAAAAATGTACATGAAGTCTTTTTATTATATTTAAATGCCTTTTTGATAATATTTTAGTTCTTTACTACAGTAATGTTATATATGCTTGTAATAGAGTATTTTTATAATGTGGTATTACTGCAGAAAAGTATCTAAATACTTGTTTAATCATAAGAATATTACTCTCAATATATTTAGACATTTCCACTTTGTTCTCTCTCACACGTTGAAACTGCTCGGCCTGTTTGTTCAGTTAGCTGTTTAGCCTCTGATGGCTCCTGTTCATCAGACACCAGCGAAGAAGAGCAGGTAAACGACCCTGTCTTTACACTGTCACATGCTCTCTTTCTCTCTGTTTGTTTGTTGGTGTTTAAAATATTATAACATGAAAACTTTGTTTGAATGAAAAACAGAAAAACTCACCTGAGCAATTTCAGAGATCACCTCCCTCCGATCAGAGCTGTGTCATTCTGAGGACCCAAAGTGTGTGTGTGTTCACGTGTCATCGAGACCGTGTGTATGTGTGTGTGTGTGTGTGTGTGTGTGTGTGTGCCTATGTGTGTGTGTGTGATCACATCATATCAAACTCCAAAGGTTCACTGTCTTGGTGTTAGCTTTACGAGCCGGCTGATGTTAATGTTTAACCTGCTGCTATCTGTGGACATACACACACATACACACATGCAAATACACACACCGTGTGTGTGTGTGTGTGTGTGTGTGTGTGTGTGCATGTGTGTGTTGCAGGAGGCCTTTGACCGATGGTCACTATCTGGATAGTCTCTTCACCTACTAACACACACACACACACACACACACACACACACACACACAAACACACACACACACACACACACACACACACACACACACACACACACACACACACACACACACACACTCAGGGAGAACACGGCAGCTGTTCCACTCTGCTGTCCTTGTTCTGTTTGTTAAATAAAGGTTAAATGGCTAAAAAAGATCCTGACTGTTAATGTGGTTTAAACTGCACTTCCCAGCATGCTTTGCTTTTACATTAAAATCCTGCAGAAAGTCTATTTTTTGTCATTTTAAGTTGCTATCTCATTGATTGGGTTCTGCAGTTTTACAGCTGTTTGCTAACACGTTAGCATGTCGTCACCAAGAGGTTGAGACGGGGATCGAAATGCCGACCTCCTGATCAGTGGAACATCAGTAGAATAATCATTTCAGAACTTCACTTAAAACATCGACATGCAGTCAAACAACCAGAAACACACAGATTTGGTGCCAGGGCATCGGGACGAGGCTCAAAAACTTCCTTGTTTGTGTCTGATAAGGATACACGAACGCTTTAGCATCAGTTTTGGACGTGTCCGGTCCTTCTTTGGTCAAAGATCAGGGTTCTGCTTCCAGACTTGAAAACAGCATTGACTTTTGGTTTCACACGGGACATTAACGCCAGTCTCCTGGGTCACGTTTGTTTGACCTGTCCACCCTGAACGGACCTTGTTGCTCTTTATATGATCTCTGTCCCTCTGAGCGTCTCGACCTGCTGCAGAAGTGTTTGAGTTAACCCTCCTGTCGTCCTTTCGGGTCAAATTGACCCAATCTGTTTTGACTATTCCTTCTTTCCTTCCTCCTCCTGCCTTCCTCTCTTCTTTCCTCCTTCCTTCCTTCTTTCCTTCCTCCTCTATCCTCCTTTCTTTCTTTCTTTCTTTCTTTCCTTCCTTTCCTCCCTCCTTCCCTTCTTTTCTTTCCTCCTTCCGCTATCTCCTTTACTTTCTCTCTTCTTTCCTTCCTCCTGATTTCCTCTCCTTTCCTCCTTCCTTCCTTCTTTCATCCCTCCCGCCTCCATTCCTTCCTCTATCCTCCTTCCTTCTTCCCTTCCCTCGCCCCCCCTTTCCTTCCCTTCTTTCTTTCTTTCTCTCCTTCCTCCTTCCTTCCTGCCTCCCTCCTTTTCTCCCTACTTCCTTCTTTATTTTTTCCTTCCTTTCTTCTCCTCCTCCCCTTTCTTTCCTCCATCCTCCTTCCTTCTTTATTTTTTCCTTCCTTTCTTCTCCTCCTCCCCTTTCTTTCCTCCACCCTCCTTCCTTTCTCTCTCCTTTCCATTCTTTCTCCTTTCCTCCTCTCTTCTTTCCTTCCTCCATCCTTCTTTCTTTCCTTCCTTCTTTCCTCCATCCTTTTTTACTTCCCTTTGCGTCCTTCCCTCTTCTTCCTTCCTTGACCTGAGGACAACAGGAGGGTTAAAGCCTGGAGCATCTCATACACTCTAACAGGTGTTTTGATGCCAAAGGCCAAGAAAAAAAATCTGAGTTTGAGTTTTTACAGATGAGTTGAAGAGGGATAATGAAACTGGGCCCATCTCAGGAGCTGTTGGTCCTACGATGCATCCATCTGTTAGTTTGAGTTAATGTGTGACTTTAGTGATTTGAATCTGTTTGGAACAAACAAAACTAACAAGCTAACAGATGGATGTAGCAGGAGACCAACAACTCCTGTGTTCTGTGAGCTTAAATTACTGTTTTTTTCAATGGAGTCTGGTGGCTGTGAAAAGATCATAGATAACAGCTTCAGTCTCCGTCAGTGGATGCCTGATGTGACAGATGGGATTCATAAAGGGAAAGTATATAGGGGAAATAATAATATAAAACAAAAAAAAATATATTGATGTTTATCTTTTTATAAATATTGTTATTATGAAGATTTTTTACTCGCAAGTGGTCTACTGGGACAGGGCGGTTCTCATGGAAGACAGTATTCAGGTGCATTATGGGAAAGTAAGGCGAAGAGTCAGAATCTCTGCTCGTTTGTCTTTCACCTTTTAGCTTTAAACTCATAAATTATTCCTTTGTTAAAACAATAAATATCCTTCATTTCACAGATGTTTTTGTACAAACCGCTCATGAATTACCTGCAGTTTCTGTTTGATGTTTATACGACATTATTTAGTTGTTATGTCTCTGATATGAACATTAGATGGACCAGTCAAAGTGTTTAGTCTCATTAAAAGCACAGCAGCTGTTGTCTGGAGGATCTAGGTAATTATAATTGAATAACTTCCATCATCTTTAAACAAGTTTTATTTAAATGAAACTTTAACTTTAACTTTTTTCCTCATTTTTTCTCCTTCAGATACTTCCATAAAAACATGTCCTGAGATCGAGCTGTCAATCATCCAGCAGCTGTGAGGAAACACACACACACACACACACACACACACACACACACACACACAGAAAGCCATTTATTCTCTTTTTAGTTCAGTAAATATTATCTGATGCCGACTGGAAAGTTCCTGCACACCGTGTGTGTGTGTGTGTGTGTGTGTGTGTGCAGTCGAACAGTGAGGTCCTTGATTCGATGGAGGGAGAGGGACAACCACACACACACACACAAACACAAACACAAACACAAACACGAAAACCATGTATGATTTGATTTAAAATATGATTTATTACATCTCTCTCTATAATATATGATATACTTTATAAAGATAGATATGTGTTTCATCCTCTGACTCCTGATGGACAGTTTTAAGAAAGGAATGAACCCGAACATTCTTCTTCCTCCCTTTAACCTGCTGCCTACATTACCCACAATGCAACTGGACATCAGACAGTCTAGGGTCACATTGTGGTGTATTATGCAGATAGCAGCTTGTGCATTATCATGTCTTAGTGGTTGTTTAGTGTCTATCATTGTCCGTCCAGTTTGAAATAGTAATTGATTCCATATGACTCCTTCAGACGGACAATGTCTTTGTCTTTGCCACTTCCAGTCATCAAGTCGTCCTCGTAACTACTTTATTTCCAGCATTTACATGCCTAATTTAGTTTTTAAAATGTTTCTATAATGCTGAACTTCTTTTGCCCTAACCCTAGACAGGTTGTTTTGTAGCATGGGTCCCATCCTGTCCACCCTGAGTGGACCCTGTTGTTCTTTATACTCATTTTTTCTCTCTTTCACCTTTGCTTCTACACTTTATTATGTTTTACCTGCCACAGGGGCATCAAAGACTCACACTTTCTTTTCCCAAACACGGGGGCCCTGAAGTCTTCCCTTCACAGCACACTGGTTGTGTTTACACCTCTCTCTCTCTCTCTCTCTCTCTCTCTCTCTCTCTCTCTCTCTCTCTCTCTCTCTCAGTCTCTCTCTCTCTCAGTCTGAACTGCTGAATCTGATGAGGAAACAACACTGAACTGGTCAATAAGCAGCTTTTATTCTGAAAGGACTCACTCAGTTGGTCTCCTCTGGACCTTTTTTGCGTCTTTATTGGTTTTCTTTTATTTCTGGAGGAACTTTGGGACTCTTTGTCTCTGTCCCGGACACTCAGGGACCGGAGGACCGGAGGACCGGAGGATGAGCGGGCTGGAGGCGGATCTGTCGCGGCTGCTGCGGCTGAGGGAGGAGCGGATCGGGCAGATGGAGCGGCGGCTGCGGGAGAAGGAGGAGGAGGCGGCGGAGCTGCGCAGGAAACTGCACAAATGTCAGTCTGTGTTGCGGGAGAGAGGCGGCTGCAGCGCGGACTGCTGGCCGGACAGCAGGCGCACCCGGCGGGCTGCGGGGGTCTCCGCTGAGCCGGTGGAGGACACGGAGCTCCGGAGGTTCTCCAAGACCCACAGGTGAGGGGAAACATCTGGGACCTGATCACCGAGTGTTCACAGGTCATACAGGTGCTTTAAAAACAGTTCAGTTTGAAACATATAAATATCACAGGAACCCAAAATACAAGAAAAAAGGTTAATGATACACTGAAAATTTTTTTTTTGGCCCTGCAATTATTATTTCAATCATCTATATAAATTCTACAAAGAAATACGAATTCAGTGCTTTTACTTTAAAACAGCAGTTTTTCCATGTAGTGCAATACTTAGTGATTGTTTGTTATTATGTGTCCTCAGTTTTGTATGTAAATTGAATCATTCGTTCCAAGTAATATTCACTAAACCAGTTAATTGGCTTAATTAGTTGATATTTCCAAGTAAAATGTAACTGAGGGACATCAGTGAATCTGCAATTTACTAAAAAAATAAGTGGTTCTATATTAAATAAATATTTAGAAACAGCCTGAGTCAATATTACAAACACTTTCTGTGTGGAAAACTTGCCTAGCTTTTTTTTTTTTTTAAGTAAATGTCACTCCATTTTTTTTTTTCAGTGTACTGACTCAGAATAATATTATACAACAGTTACATGTAAGAAAATGTGTCGTCTTACTTTAAATCCAACAAAGAAATTATATCAGAAATTATAATATAGTAGGCTACAATGTGTTGAGTCCCTGATTAATACAGTTAAATCTTAGGCTGTAAGTGTATATGTGTCTGTCGTTAGTGAGACCAAAATATTTTTAAACGTTGTTATTTCTATGAAAACGAAACAAAAAAGGAAGCAAAGTGCAGTTGAAAACATGGAAACACAAACATATATATACACACACGTGTGCTTTTACACACTTTATAGTACTAATAATAAATGTACATCAAATTTTTCCTTTGTTTTTGTGCCAGCACAGTTTATTAAAATGTCTCTGTCTGCATTAAATTTCTAGGCCCAAGTATTACAACCCCAAATAAACAAACACAAGTTGAAGCATGAACTCAGGATGAATCAGGACTCAGAAAAAAAAAACATTGTCTTGTTTTTTGTAATTGTGTCTAAAAAATATTTTATTGCTTCTGTTCCTGCAGGTTTTATTTTGTTGTTCAAATGTATAAATATTTACAAAGTTGCAGTTTGATGTAGTGACGGTTAGCCGCCAGCAGAGGGCGCTGTCGGATAGCAGGACACGTGATGTGTCTGCTCCTCATTTCATGATGTTTCACTATGAAGTGTGTATTAGTACTATGAAGTAGGCCTATAAGTGGTTAACAAAGCTGTGGCTCAAGGACATTAAAAGTAACCTCAGCTTTTTTCTCTGATTAAACACGTCCTCAGCTCTCTACAGTCCAGAAAAGACACTGAAAGGCTTCATAATATGTTTTGTCTCCTTTTAGTCAGTTTAAAAAGACAAAAAAACAATTTTGATTCTCTTTTAAGTCACATTCTTTCACTTTCTTTCACTTTCTTTTGCGACTTATCATTGTCATTTTAGTATTTTGTCATCTCGTTAAGGTTGTTTTTGACTGTTTGTAGTCTTTTGCATTTCTTTTGACATATTTAAGACACTTTTAGTGTTTTTTGGTGGTCTTTGTGGTTGTTTTGCATCTTTTAATTGTCATTTGCATCTCTTCTTCATGTTTTTTTGTGTCTCTTTGTGTTTTTTTAGGTCATTTTGTGTCACTTTTTAGTGTCTTTGTTGTTGTTTTGCAGCTTTTCATTGACTATTAGCTGTCATTTTGTATTTTGATTTTCTTAGTAGTTGTTTGTGTCTCTTTTGGATTGTTTTTAAGTCTCTTTGTATTATTTTGTCTCTATTTAAATTAATTTAAAATCTCTTTTAATTAATTTTGCATCCTTTTTAGTCTTTTACTGCTCTTGTTGTTGTTTTGTGTCTCATTTTGGTCGTTTATAGTTGTTTTTCCAACTAATCAATTCACCGTAATTTTCACTCCTGTTTCAGATGTTTAAGTGTTTAAAAGGGAAAAGCAGTTTTCTGTTTGTTTATTTGTTAAACAATGATGTAGGGGTTTGTGTTATTGCAGAATGTCTGAGTAATAAAACCCAAAGCAACTCAACAAACTGACAAACACTTGAAGGCAGCGTTCACCTGATCTTAAAGCTTCATGTCATGTTCAGGGTTAATATAACTATCACAAAGATATTTTTGCATAAATGTGTGCACAAAGTGTGTGTTCAGTAGCTTTATACATCATGAAAACTGAAAATTATACATTAAAAAAAATCTAAAAATAGCTTTGACTCTCAGTGTCTCTCAGGAATCTAACTCCTGCACAGAAACGATTGATCCGTCTCAGTTTAGACATTAACACCCTGAAGACAAACCTCTCATGTGTGATGAAACACAGTTTGTACAAAAACATTTGGCTCTCTTAAACACCGCAGGCGACAAATGATTTATCTATACACAGATCACATGAACGTGTTTTTATGTTTAATAAATGGGATGTGGATGACACAGTGCAGACTTTTGATCAAAACCAAATATCAATCAACCAACTTGTCCAACAACTTATTGAAATTATTAAGAAAGACAAATACATTTGTTTTATTTATAGCAATTATATGATCAGTATCTCCTGTACTGAACTCTGACCTTAAAGTTCAAACTAAAGAGTAATATATATTCTGCATAGGAAGACAAGGGACAGAGGTGTCAAAGGGGCCCGAGGCCCTCATGGGTTTTAAAAAAAAATATTATTTCTGTTATAATAGTTCCTGTTATTTAAACATCTTGAAATACATTTAGATTTTTAAAAAATACTATTTTTTGCATTTTGTGTCCTTATACACACAGATCCACACATAAACAAACCTAAATCATAATAAAATAAAAATAGCTTCCAAGAAAGATTTTCGAAATGATGATGATCAGAAGCTGCACACACACACACACACACACACACACACACATATAGATAGATAGATATTTAAAATGTACTTGTCACAGCAGCATAAGATACAGAAGTTACAAAGAAAAATTTAAAAATAAGACATCATATAAATAGGCTACATAAATATGCATACATTATATAATATTATATACATAAAATACTTAGCCTACATGACTGATAAACGTTATTTATTAATTGTGCACATTTTTGCATTTTTCCTGAGTATTTCTGTATTGCACATTCGTGAAAATAGATTGTTGTCGTGTATAGATAGATAGATAGATAGATAGATAGATAGATAGATAGATAGAGGAGGAGGAGTAGAAGGAGGAGGAGTTGAGGCAGAGGAAGTTTTGGACACACCGGCAGAGTCTCGGTCCTCCGGTAGAGTCTCGGTCCTCTCTCGGGTCTCAGTCTTCCGGTCGAGCTCGTGCAGCTCCGCGTTAAACTGATTAAACTAATGAGGGAGATTAAACCGGAGCAGGTGTGCAGACCCGCGTCCCCCCCAGACTCTCCGGACTCCCGGATCATTTAGGATCTGCTGCTCTCATGCCGTTTCCTCCGCCGGGGGATCCGTTTCCACACGTGAGCAGGATTTCACCTTCAGTCGCTTCAGACCGGAATATTGTCTTTGTTGTGTTTCGACTCCTGGATGAAACCGAGTAAAGTGCGGTGAGATGTCTTCACTGCGCTGCTCTGCGGATTATTGAACACGTTTTCTACTTTTCCTGCTGCTGAGCCCCAGGCGGATCCACGCCGCGGGAGGTTTACACCTAATGGTTTCACCTGGATTCTAATTTAATCCGCTTTAAGGAATAAATCCACAGGGAACTGATGCTTTGAGGAATTTATAACTGGGATATAATCCTGGTTGGTGTGTATTTAATCTCACTTTTAATTTAGTTTAACTCACTTTGCTCTCTAATGCCTCCTCTGGGTCCGGTTGTCCCCCTGGAGGGAGTCTGGAGGTGAAGATGCAGCTCCCTGCAGCAGAGGAGGTCCCGGAGGTGCTGAGCGGTTCCCTTTCTGCTCCAGCTTTCCTCCTCATCTGCTTTGTTTCAGACCAGAATCTAATTTAGAGGCAGGAGGAAAGGAAGACCGCCGAGGACCACTTAATTTCCTCCTGTTTCCAGACTTTTCTACACTTTGTTTATTTTCTTTCTCATCTGAAAATCAAACATTTATTTCCTGGAAACAACAGTTTTCTCTATCTGAACCCTGAGGATTAAACGAACAGCAGCTCGAGGCTCCCTGATGAACTCTGAGGTGCTTCAAAACCTCAAGAAAGACAATCATTTGGATCCTAAAAGAAACTCTGGATTAGGGATGAGCGATTATCCGTGATTATTTTTGACTGATATTGCGATATGATAATATTGGAAAGAATTATCAGTTTGTAATCAATAATCTCATTTCCATTAAATAAATATATTTAAATGATCATAATGTGATATTTTGGTGAAGATTTGTATCAAACAAATTTTGCTTTTAATACATTTTACACCTCCTGCATTTTCGGATGTAACACCAGTCCATTTATAAGTTGTTCAGACCAACTCTGGATACAAATCCTGGAGGAACTTTGAAGAACCGTTTTGAGAAGCTTCAGAGGGATCGTCAGGAAATCTGGGGACTGCTGAGGATCTGGAGGAACCCAAGAAGAGACTCAGAAGATCCCAAAAAAACTACCAGAAGAACTCAAATTATAATCTGAAGACTCATAAACTGAACTCTAAGGACTCTGAGGAAATATGGGAACTTCAGCAAGTCTGGAGATGCTACAAAGTATCTGAAGAACCTTAAAGCCATTGAAGAGTATTTGAGAAGGGCCCTCAGACTGCTGAGAGTCTGAAAAAATCTAAAGCACACTGAGTCCCAGAGTGAGTGAGGAGTCCCAAAAGAACCCTAAGGCCCTTAAAGACTCTTTGCAAAGCTCTGAAGATCCTAAAAGATCTGAAGAAATCTAGAAGGGTATCTCTGTAGGGGCTGAAAGAACCCCAGAAGAAGACGGAGGCCCTTAAAGCCTCTGTAGGAAACTGCTGAAAGTCTAAAGAAATCCAGCAGGTAACTCTGTATGGCCCAGAGGAGCCTCAGAAGAACCCTCAGGCTCTTAAAGACTATCTGGGAAGCTCTAAAGATTCCTGAAAGATCCTAAAAATACTCTAAAGGGACCCCCAAAAATACTTTTTAGAGGCTCTGACGGTTGCTGTAGATCCTAAATAGGTCAGAAGAAATCTGGTAGGCATCGCTTGCTGATTAGATTACCTCCTAAAGGAACTCTAGAGGGACCCTCAAGACCCAGAGGAAATCATGGGGACTGCCGAGAGTCTGAAGGAGCCCCAGAGGTAACTCAGAGGAACCCCAGATAAATCTTATCCTCTAAGGTACCTGAAGGCTTGCTAGGAACCTCTGAGGACTGCTATATATCTTAAAGGGACCCAGAGGCTCCCCCAGGAGGATTTCCACAATCCTAGAACAGTGGGGGGTGGCCTTAGGTTCTCGACTTACCCAGAAAGAAACTGAAGAACCTTTTTAAAGTCATAGAAATCACCAAGACTCTGAAGAAGGCAAGAGGCCCAACCCTGATGAAATCTGGGGAGGGCTGAAGACTTTGAGGATTCCAAGTACTTTGAGGAACCCTAGAGTGACCCTCCTGATCCAAAGGAAATCTGGGGACTACAGAGGCACCCCAAACACTCTAGAGGAACCCTGAGACCTCCTCAGAGCCCCCCTAGAGAACCAATGGGCACCCTGCGAGACCTGCAGTACGCCCTGCAGGAGAAAATCGAGGAGCTGCGGCAGCGCGACACCCTGATCGATGAGCTGGAGCTGGAGCTGGACCAGAAGGACGAGCTGATCCAGCGGCTGCAGAACGAGCTGGACAAATACCGGTCTGTGCTCCGGCCTGCCACGGCCCAGCAGGTCCAGGCCCAGCAGCAGAACCTGGTCCTGCAGCCGGACCAGCACCGCAGCAAGCGGCAGGCCATCTCTGCCGAGCCCACCGCCTGCGACATCAGTGACCTGAGCCACGTCACGCTGCCCTTCTACCCCAAGAGTCCGCAGTAAGTCCACTTTGTGTGTCCTGTTCAAACTAAAGGATCAGTTCATTTTCTTTTAAACCACATGTTCTGACTCTCCTCAGTCGGTCCGGATTGTTTGTTTTATTTATTCAGATTTTTGCGTTTCCTACTTTTACTCCTGTATGTCAACGGACTTAAGTCGCATGTCACACTGATCACATTTTGTTTATATTTAGTCAAGAATGCTCCAGCAGCAACTCTATTAAACCCACAGTTGCTAGAATGTTCACAATTTTGATAATCGATGAATCTGTCAATTATTACTTAGATCAGTGATTCCCAACAGGGGGGGCCCGACCCCCCCAGGGGGGCGCCAAAGATCCACGGGGGGTCGCAAAGCCCTTTTGATTTTAAGGGATGTAATAAATCTAATGTGTTAAATATAGATGAGTCAGCATTTAATTCATTAGTGGGACACAAACGACTAAATAAGGGAATAAAATGTTTATTCATTTATTTAAATAGAAAAATCACTCTAGAAAAGTTTGAAAATTAAGGCTATATCGTGAGAATAAGGACATGGGTAACATCCCTCCTGCAGTATACACAGGTAACCTCACCTAGCGGTAACCTTACCTAACAACAGAAACCTCACCTAACAACAGAAACCTCACCTAACAACAGAAACCTCACCTAACAACAGAAACACAGAGCTAATGGAAAAATGGCGAAGCATCAGGGAGACGAAAATGCTGAATATCTCAAAAAGAAAAAGAGAGGGTACCATGAAAGTCACATTGAGTTCGGCTTCATAGAAGCAATGGACAATGGAGGGGGGGTCGCCAAAGATTACAATGGTAAAAATGATAAAAATGTGGGTCCCTCAAGAAAAAGTTCGGGAACCACTGACTTAGATGATTGGATTTTTAGTCTCATCAAATATGATCATTTCCAGGATTATATTTAAAGAAAGTAAAACATAATCTGGCTCTTCTTGTACAATTATTAAAATGTGTTGAAAAAGTAAAGACAAGGATATAACAATAAAAAATTAAAATGAAATAAATGGACATTGGGGATGCAGCCCTGCACTGAGATTGGAAGGGAAATGTAAATACATAATTATCATTAGCTACATCTGCTGTCTTTGACACATTTGCGTCCGTTTTGACAGAAAAACTCACAATTCAAAACTCAAAACAAGCGTCACATACAGACACAACATCTGTCTGTTCTCTCTCTAGTGTGGCTGGATATTAGCTTTATCAAGTGTTAGCTTTTAAATAACTACTTTACATCAATCCATCACATAACAGAGAGAAAACAAACAGAAGGACTTCTTATTGTTCCATTTGTTTATAAATGAACCTGTAATTGAATGCCTGAGATGAAATCAGCTCAGAGACAGTGGCGTGTTGTGTATGATGTCATGCATCATAACGTAGACTGAACTAATCCATGATGGAATTCGTTGCCATCGATTTTAATTAATTGAATCAATGAGTTGTTGCTGCCCTGGATATGTGGTAATTCTAAGATGTTTAGATGAACAGAGCAGTGTTATCTTGAGTTAAAGTCTCCTCTCCTCCTGCTGCTGGTTGTGTTGGGAGCAGACAGTTGGAGTGACAGGGAGCTGGTTCTGGATGCCCACCAGGCTCTGCTCAGGAAAGCCGTCTGTTCTGCTGGAGATGTTTGAGCTGAGCTGAAATGAGAGTCTCATTAAAAGCCGGCAGATGAGCGGAGGCTGCCAGCAGAGCTCCTGCAGGCCTCCAGGCACATTAAAACTTTCAAACCTTAATGTTTCCCTCCTGAACAAAACGCTCTCGTCAGTCCGCGCTGCGCAGGTGGTGCAGACGGAAACATTAATATCCTCTAACAGGAATATTTGCATGTTCAAAGCGGAGTTTTCTCTCCGGTGTCTCTGCTGTCAGACAGGTTCGCTTTTATTTGTACAGGATTTTAGAAATTACTCTGTGAGACGATGTAAAGTGCTGAAGGATTTATGATGTTGTTGGGGAGCCAGACTGCTTTAGAAGTAGGATTTTCGATGCACATTGTACCTGGATTATGTTAAACAATCACACACATGATTTCATGATTTATTGAGACATGTGTTACACTTCACAATCACTTTTATTGGATTTAATGGTTTTCTGTTAAAGCTAAACCACAGCTGAAATATATTTTACATTTAAATGATCTCTGACAAAAATGATTTGAATAACTTGCCTTTTGGTGCTCGTTGGAGGGGAACTGAACAAGTCAAAATCAGTAGCCTGTCTGTCAATCAGGTCCGTGTACGTGGCGGCCAATGGATTTTCATTTTGAAATAAGAAAAGCAAAATCAGAAAATGAGCCGTTTCTGAATTTCCTTTCAATAATAGGTAAACCAAATGACAAAAGCAACCTGTTATCTGATTTACTTTTAAGTGCTCATAAATGTAAATCAGGAATTAAAATACGTATGCGGGAATCTATTTCTTGATTTTGCATTGACCTCACCAGTTGAGGAAAATAAGACCAAAAACAAGCTTTTTCTGACTTTATTATTGTACAGTACAATAAGTATCTGTATTTGATGTGATACATACACTTGCAAGAAATGAAGAGAGCGATCCTGTGGGATGACAGCTGCCAAAAATACTCAACACAATGTAAATATTCATGAAGTCAGTCTCACATTTTATTGTTTGCCTTTTGCTTTATTATAATCGATAATTTTGCAGCCATGAACAAGCCCTTAAGGCCTCCACACACCGCCCCGACGGGACCCGATGGGACCCGACGGGACCTGACGCCGACGAGCTCTAGTCCGACGATTCTGTCGGCCACGGCTGGGTGAAAAAAAGCAGTGAAACACATCGCCACGACGACTGCCGACTACACAGCAGCCTGTACATTCTGCGCTTGCGCGAGATGCAATAAGTCTCCCTAACAACAGGTGGCGCTAGTCTCGTGACTGTAATCCAAAACATGAAAACAGGAAATGACATAGGAGAAACCATAGAAGAAGTAAATAGAAGTAACCATGGAGATTAAAAACAAAGCGCACACAGCATTAAGCTTGTTTTTAGTTTTGGGAAGACGTTTTGGACGTTTTGGAAAACGAAGCTTCGCTGCAAAATGGTCGCTGATGGTCGCTGTGTTTATGTTTACTCTCGTCACTTCCGCCACTGCCACACACCGCGCTGATTCGCTAGAGCACCGCCAATCAGATCCTCCCATAGCTAGCACACAGCCAATTAGACGATCCGACGGCCGACGCTCCCCGACTGAGCATGTCGAATCGGCCTGACGAGGCCCGACAGCTTCCGCGCTTCCCTGACGCAGATGAACACACCAAACAGACGCGAACCCGACATCGTCCGACTGTGCCCGACACCCGACAGTCGGACCGGTGTGTTCCTGGCTTTACACTCTCCTGCACAACAGGAGTACTGGAGCGACGGCAGCTGTAGTCAGTTTAGTTCAATAGGCATATTTCAGCGTTGTTATCCCATCAATATGGACGACAAGGCACCTGTTGTTGGCGGTGCACACTGGAGGCTGTTCTATTTATGAACAACGCCAATATGGAAGTGTTGTTACAGTGTGGAAGCAAGAAGGAGTGAGGAAGTTTAAAGCATAAAACGTTGCTTTTTGGAGTGGCAGGGTCAAACAATCCAGGACTTTCACCAGTCAACGTCAGTTAACACACTGCACAATTTTTACGTAACCAACGGAAGTATTTTACTTTCGAGAACTCATGTTGTTCTAGCAACTACTTCACTTTGGTATTTACGTGCATTCATTTTATTTTTCAAACTGTCTTTTATAAAACCTAACCAGGAACTCTTCCCCTGAACCTTAGAGAAGTTGTTTTGCAGAATAAATATAACGAAAGAGAAATGTTAGAGACCTTCTGGTCTGACTCTGATCCAGCTTTTTTTTAAATGTTCAGTGAAACAGCGCTGTCCTCTCGTCAGTCGACTCTTCAGATGTTTGGTCTACTAAGATTTTTTAGTTGATTAATGTGTGTTTTTCATGTTGAATGATTTATTTCCAAGAAACTTCTGAGCTCATCTCTGTAAACAGATTTGAAGTGAGTGTTAGTCGACCAGTTAAGGGAAACCCAGCAATAAATACATGATGTTTCCAAAGTCAGAGAGAGACCATGGTAAGTAATTGTGATCTCAATATCGACCAAAAAAAAAAAAATCATGATTATGATTTTAAAAACATTTTTTATAGAGGAGCTTTACTCCTTGATAAGTTTCAATTAAAACTTTTTTTTTAAATCTATAATTTCTCATTGTTGAAAATGTTTCTGTGTGCTTTGCAATAACAAGCTCAGCCTGCATGAACGTCATTTTAATTTTAGTCTTCAGCGCAGACACACACAGATGCTGACATGTAGAATCAGTTCCTGAAGTAAAACAGGGTCCAGGCTCTGGACTTGCTTTTGCTGCTGTGATCTGCAGCAGCAACTCTCTGCTAAACAGAAATGAACAGCTGCTGCTTCACAGATCTTTATTTATACACTGATGAATATGAAAAGGTGTGTGTGACGCTGAGCCTGATGACACGCAGAACTGGACGGCGAGTCCTGCTGTCAGATAACATCAGTTCAAAGAGCTGAATATGGAGCTCCGAACAGAAATATTTCTTTTTATTTCACTGTTTTAAAACATTTAAATTCAGCCTTAACTAACTAACAACAGCCGATTCCAGCCAGAAGTTTAATTTGGACCTGTAGCGTTTCTACAGAAGCAACATAGTTTCTACTTGTAACATCTTTATTTTAGGGCCGGGACTTTAATGCGTTAATTAAGATTAATTAATTTCACAAAAATTGACGCGTTAAAAAAATTGACGCATTTTAATCGCACTTATTTTTGCACCGCGGAACGTTTCTCACTGGATGAGTTTCAGGCGGACCGATTATACTGGAGCACCAACTAGCGTTCATGAGTTCAGACAACAACAAACCACAGTGAACATGAAGGAAGAAGCTGATGAGACGCTTTGGTTGGCCCCGTGGATGATGGGACATTTAGTTACTAAAAAACCACGATAAGAGCATGGTTGTGTTGCTATGCAACATTGAATTCACATATCACCGCAGCACATCGAGCCTCAAGTATCACCTCAATGCTAAACATATAGCAGCTAGCGGCTAGTGTGGTAGCTAGCGTGGATTGTTCTTAAAAAAACAAACTATTCTAGTTTACAGAAGGTCTACCTACCTATAGGCTACCTGAATTTATGAAATGTACTATATTTCTAAATATGCTATTTCTACACTTAATGGCAAAAATTGCACTGGTCTGTTGGACTTGAACAAAAATAAACAATATTTTTGTTGCCTAAGCTTATGTATTCAGTCATTATTCAATAGTATAAAAAATTACTTCTCACTGTTCTCAGGTCAAATATTAATATGCAATTAAAATGCAATTAATTTCGATTAATTAATTACAAAGCCTCCAATTAATTAGATTAATTTTTTTAATCGAGTCCCGGCCCTACTTTATTTATTTCTGTAGTTGTAGATTTTATTTTTTTGTTAGTGATGTTCCTTTAGTGTTTCCTCAATAATATGTTTCTACTTCTTGGAGGAAAACTTTACTCGTATTGTTGGTTTCTACTTGTAACAACTTTATAACTTTATTTGTACTTCTTGTAGCAAAGATATTTGTCTGTGGTCACCAAAATCAGTGGATTTGTAACGATGACATACGTTTGTGGTCATGAAATTTCTATTTGAATCAATTTTGTTTGGTTTGGACTTGTTATTAAGACTTCTAGTGATGAAGTTGCTGCTGGTAGCAACAGTGTTTCTACTTGTAACAATTTGTAACAATGGCGTTTCCATTTGTAACGATGATCTTTCTACTTAAAACAACTTTGTGTCTACTTGTAGCGAAGACTTTTTGTCTTGGGTGAAGATATTTTTTACTTCTGGTGATAATGTTTCTGCTTGAATCAATTTTGTATCTAACAGTTTCCTTTTAGACTTGTAGTAGGCAGTTCTACTATAAAAGACAGTTCCTAGTGGTAACAATGATGTTCTACTTCTAGGAGGACAATTTGACTCGCAGCGATGATGTTTGTACTTGCAGCAAAGTTGTCTGTGGTCATCAAAATCGATCGATTTGCAACAATGATATTTCTATTGGAGTCTCCTTGTAACACCTTGTTTCGATTCTACTTGTAATGTAGACATTTCTACCATTGCAACAGTGTTTCTACTCTAAACGCTGAAGTCGCTGCTGGTAGCAATATTGTTTCTACTTGTTTTAATTGGTAACAATAATGTTTCTACTTTTAGCGATAATATTGCTTCTTGAATCAATCAATCTTGTTTCTACTTGTAACAGTTTAATTTAGACTTCTACTGATGGTTTCTCTTTTTATTTTCGGATGTTTGTACTTTTCTTGTGGTGATTTTGTTTTTACTTTTATTATTTTCTAATGGTGTAATTTCTTCCATATTTGGTATTTCTAATTATAATTAATAATACGTTAATGCATTTGTGCTTATTATGATGATGTTCATGTGATAACATTGCTATAGTTAAGTCTCAAGGTTTCACTGAATCCCTAAAGCCCAACCTGCAGCCCTGTGCAGCAGCATCTATTTCTGAGAGCTCAGTATAATATAATGTGTTTTTCTGTCTGTCCACGGCAGCAATAACAACAACCACTGTGTTGGTTCTTAATCCGCGTGGTGATCGCCCACACACACACACACACACACACACACACACACAGCTCTGCTCAGGCAGCTGACAGGGTTTCATTTACCATCCCACCACTTGTCGCTGTCAGCGTCCTGCAGCTTGCCTCTGTGTGTGTGTGTGTGTGTGTGTGTGTGTGTGTGTGTTTTCAAACATAAATAAAGGTATTACAGTAGAGTGTGTGTAGGCTGTGGTCGCCCACCAGCTCTCCTGCTGTCTGCTGAAACGCTTCATAAGCATTTTCAGTTCATCACAGCAGACGAGTTAATGATCAGCTGAGACTCCGCTGTTACAGATCTGCTGCTCACAGTGAGACTCTTATTCTGAAAGGCAACAGGTCCTGTCTGTCGCAAGCAGATAGTTTCCATGAATCCCACTGCATTTGCTTCATTTGTTGGCAGCAGCCTGAGTGGATGAGGTTTGATGTTGACCTCAGCTGGTTAAGATCAAGTTCATTTGTGGGTATTGGGTTTGTGGTGCCCCGTGCGAGGATAGACCAATCCATCCATCCATCCATTCTCGTCCACTTATCCGGGGCCGGGTCGCGTCGGCAGCAGGAAAGACCCAGAACATGGTGGAGGGGATTATATCTCTCCCCTGGCCTGGGAACGCCTCGGGGTCCCCCAGGAGGAGCTGGACGTTGTGGCTGGGGAGCGGGACGCCTGGAATGCCCTGCTTAGCCTGCTGCCCCCACGACCCGGCCCGGATAGACCAATCCCACTCCTTAAATGCTATGCAGTTCTTGCTGATAAATGCAGTGGGATTCTAGCCTGGCTAACACCAGACTCAAATGACATCTGGTCTGGGAACCAGCCGTTCATTTCTCTGTAGAGGAGGTGTGGTTTACGATCCTCCGGAGCCGTTTATTGGACGCTTAGAATGTCTATCAAAAGCGTCTGTAGGTAGCTCTTAGCCAATCAGATCAGTTATACCAGATAACGTAGTAGAGCAACAGAAATGGATGTTTGTTGTGTGTGTGTCTGTGAGAGAGTGTTGCTGCTGCTTTGCTTCTCCAGTTCTCGCTTTTTGCAAGATTATTTATTTTCACGCTTTATTCCCCCTCATGTCATTCAGCCACACACATCCACTGATTTTATGGGCAATAAACAAGCTGCTGCGGGTCTCTCGGCGGCTCCGCTGTCCCCCGGCTCGTAGCGAGATCACCGGTGGTACAATAGGGGGGCTAATAGCTACCGCTAACACCGTAACGGTAGCATAGCGCTACCGCTATTAGCCCCGGTACCGTAACGCCGGTGATCTCGCTACGAGCCGGGGGACAGCGGAGCCGCCGAGAGACCTTTCGCCTTTCAACTTTCACTCTAAACTATTTAAAACACCATCTACAGCTAAAGAGAGCTTCGCGTCTGCTGCAGCCATGTTGGATCCGGAAGAAAACTACAAGCTTCCGTCTGCCGGGTAGTACGCGTCATCGTCTTGCCGTCCCTCCCCGCTCTGTGATTGGATCCCTAAAACAGGGCTAAGAAAGCTCTCTGGTTTCCAGACCCCTTGGCAGTTCGAAATGAAATCGAGCGTGCAAGGCAGTCTGGGTATACCCAGGCTAGTGAGATTCATAGAAAGGCACAAACTAACAAACCGAAAAATGTGATGTTCCTACACTGAGTTTATTATTAATGAGGCTTCTACTGTCATGACACAATTTTCTACTGTAAACAAGCTGAAAACAGTTTTATTTTATACAAACGAAAAGTCGCCGACAGCTATAACAGACGTCATGGCAGCTATAATGATTCTACTTGAAACATGTTTGTTTCTTCTTGTAGCAAAGTTGTTTTTTCATTTTTGCATTTGTGTTTCCAGCAATAATATTTCTACTTGAATCGAATTGGTTTAGACTTTTAACAGTTTCATTTAGGCTTGTAGCGATGCCGTTTCTACTGTACCATTATTTCTTTCTGTAACGATGACGTTTCTACATCTGGATGGACAATTTTACTTGTAGCGATGATGTTTCAACTTGAAATAACTTTTTTTCAACTTGTAGCAAAGACGTATTTGTCTATAGTTAAGACGTTTCTACTTCTAGTGATAATATTTCTACTTGAATCGATTTTGTGACAACGGGACCGGACATAGGAAGATATGGGGGGAAAATAAGAACAGAAAAAGGAGAGAGTGATCGAGCAAGAGGCCGCCAGATAGGAGTAAACCTCAGACTGACTTTTAGAGAGCTTTGTGAAATAAAAGTCTACAGACAGACACTGAGCTTGACATCCTCCTGTTGGACTAGTGAGTAATATTAGCTGCCTTTTTGTGTTGTGTGTTGCTGCACTTGCTTGATAAGTTGTTTGCAAAGTTGTTGACTCTCTATTTTTGAAGTAATAGAATCATAAATGCATGTGAACAGCTGTTTATTATTTTTAGTAGGCGTGCTAAATCACAAAATAAAACAATTCTACTTACTTTAACGATTGAATTGTATTTAATGGGCGCGACACTCAGCTGGTAATGTTTGATAACTTTTTAATTGTTTGTCTCAAACCTAATCACCAAACCTAATCACTTTAGAAACAAAAATGCCTGGGACCACTACAGATGAACATTTAATATCCTGGAATTCACATTAAATACAGCATTGATGGATATTCATGTCACTATGATGCACATTGACATGCTCCAGCTCTTTTCTAGGTTTTCAACTTGTTTTTTTTCTGCCTATGATGATGATTTGACACGTTATGACTTCATGTCTACATTAAGCAGCATTTTTAAAAAATATTTTCTGCAGGTTTTCTTCAGCAGTTTGACAGAAACTGATCTGCAGGAAATGAGTGTCTCTCTTTCATCTCTGAGTTTCCTGAAATATATTTGTGTTTTTCACAGTTTTATATCTATTCTTCTTTTCCTTTGTTTTCTTTTTTCTTTTCCCTCCTCTTTAAATGCCCAATGCTTTCTCTCTTCATGGTCTTATTCGTCTCATTGAGTTAACTCCTGTCTGTCTTTTATGTGTGTGCCTGTTGTTTTTCCGTCTACTTTATCTCATTTATTTCCTCTCCAACCTGTAAATTCCCCCGTTGACTTTTTATTCAGGCATTCCCGCGTTTTATTTCTCTTTCTCAGTCCTGTGTGACTCATGCAGTAATAATACTCCGTCACCCCGCTCCATCCGGTCACAGCGTGTCTTCATTCAACTTACTTCCCTCCAGAGCCCAATTTACATGCAGATATTGAAGCCGGCCTGAAGTATTTCTTTCTCTGCAGATTCACCAAAATAAAATACATCTATAATAGATCCTCTTGGCGCTCGTCTCGTCTGCGGGATGAAATAAAACGATCAATCTATTATTGGGGGGGACCTTCAGGCGTCTTTTCTCCATCTTTACAACAGAGTTATCTCTCATGTGCCGCCATTTCTCAGCAGAAACTTCAGATAATTTACCACAAAACTGATATTTCAGCTGTCGATTTGATTTGGTCCAAACTGTCGCAGCAGGTTCAAAGTTTGAAACCAGAGAGTGAGACGGAGCCCCTGCAGGGAGGAGGTTTCCACCAATCAGAAGCCTCAGAGTCCCAGTCTGTCAAGTCTAAAGAAGATGCCCAACAACAATGAAAAGAAACTGAAGCAGTATTGATGGATATTTATAAGAGCCGCAGTCCTAAACAGAAAATTTTAGTTGTTGTCTGGTGACTTTAATCCTCCTCTGAACGCTGCAGTTCTTTTTTATCTGGATCATCCATGACAGAAACTTTTTCTTGGAAGCCTCTTCGGACTTTGCACCAAACTCATCGCTGCTGCCTTGTCCGCTTCCTGTCATTTCCATTAACACAGATCTTCCCCCGGTGGTTTCATTTATTATAGTCAGCTTAAAACAAGTCTCCCCTCGTCTGTTGCAGGACACATTTTGGTCTCTGCAGCTCGTATACATCACACAGAACCTCATGCTTTTCATCGCTGCCCCCAAAGAATTTGACAGCAGGATCACATTTGTGTTTATTCACATCTCTGGCCGCTTTTAAAATCACTATGTGTGAAATAATCCCTCCTGCTGCTCTGTAGCTGCTACCACGTCATGATCTGGAGGAGTTTCATCACCTTCTCCAGGAACTGTGTCTGGATGACTGATGGTACAGCTCTAATATATCAGTATGAACCCAAAATAAAGTGATTTAGCTGTGATTTATGTCAATAAACAGATCAAAAGGATGCTGAAATAACTACAACATTATGCTGATGGGGAAAAAGTCTGAATTCATGCCTTGTCAGGTCTGTCTGCAAGACCACAAGAAAACTTCTTTTTAAAATGATTTCTGTTTTCTGAATGGAGTTTGGTTCATCAGAGCGACACTAGCACTGTGTGGAGATCCGAACTCTGCTGAGTGACCTGTTCTAGTTAATTAAAAGTTAAGATTCAAAGATTCACAGCAGACAGATTGTAGAAAAAGAATATAGCAGACATAATGAGAGCAGGGAGTGAGTGGAGCTGAGCTGGAATAAAAAACTGCAGCTGATGAAGGAAATGTAAAGCAGGTGAGTGAGTGGGCGGGGTATGACTGCAGGGCAGGATGGAGGGGCTCGAGCTGGAATCATGTGAGCTTGTAGGTTTCTCCATCAGCATCAGACATGACAGCTGTTCAAATCCTCTAGGAA
The DNA here is from genome assembly GCF_030273125.1 of Centropristis striata. Taxonomy (NCBI): domain Eukaryota; kingdom Metazoa; phylum Chordata; class Actinopteri; order Perciformes; family Serranidae; genus Centropristis; species Centropristis striata. Next base: position 26,243,579 of record NC_081537.1, on the reverse strand, counting down.
ATGAGCTTTAATGCTTCCTTTCTTACCTCCTTTATCAAAGGAAAGGAGACGAAGACGACCCCTGTTGGCCTGTCCGACTGGTCACAAAAACAGATGTGAGGTGTCCTGGGGCTCCAGCCCTCAAATCTATTGTCAATAGCCCCAAATCTTATTTTTTACCCTCTAAGAAGAAGTGGTTTTGTGACCTTAATTCACTATTTTTGTTTTGTTTTACAACAGTGAACCTTATGTTTATCTATCAAAACTAAGCTTCATAAAAATGCACTTTTATGTTGGATTTTACTACAGAAACCAGAGTCAGAAAACGTATTTTAGATATGTGATAATTGACACATATACAACATGCATACATTACCAAATGCAATCAAACAACAACATACAGCTCATAAATCCTAAATACGTGTTAAAAAAAAAACAACCTAGAACAAACCCCAGAAGATTGAGGCTATTTCATTTTTTAAATTTATTTAGTGAAACATGTTTTTGTGGTCAAAAGGTAGATTTTTATTGTAGTATACAGTGCAGTAATGATGAACACCAAGAAAACCAGTAGAAAAAGTTTTTCTTATTACTAATTTAATTTTAACTATTCCATCTGAATAATTGCAGCCTGTCTGGACCTTGATCATATTTCTTACTGTTTTCTGGTCCTGTGCAGCGTTTTTTTTTTTTTTTTTTTTTTCATGTGAACTCACTCAACAAGATTCTGTCAAAAAGTTCAGAATCTTTTTTAAAATCTATATTATCCAGTGAATCTTTTCTTTGGGGAGAGGAAACAGCGTGCAGATGAAGTGGATCTGTGGATTTTAATCTCTAATTATCAAATGCGAACGGTCTGAACTGTTAAAAATCTTTTCCTGTGATCTGGCCGACAGCTGACAGGAGTAATTTCTGGACTTTTCCTCTCCCTCTCTTCATCTCCCCTCATCTCTCTTTTCAGTCAGAGTGTTTTTTATTGAGCACAGAGGAAGGAAACTCTTCTCTCTCTCATCTCAGCTGCTTTTCATTCGCCCCGTCTGACGGAGGAAGAAGCTCCTCAGAACCTCCTGTAGATCTCTGAGTGTTCATGTGTGGCACCAGCTGCTCACAAAATATGTAATTATGAGACGCTAATTGAGAATCTACATTAATTTACTTTGGAAAAGACAATAATTAAAGTCAATTATAGATTTTGTTGTGATTGTTTATCAGGATAAACAGTGACAGAGTGAACATTCAAACTTTTCAAAGTTTTACAAGAAGCTGTGACGTCTTTTTGTCAATGAAATATTTAAAACTGCGTTAATGAGTGAAAATATAAAGAAATAGTTCAGTATTTAATAAATCTTTTTGTACTGTGACCAGATGAAGCTCAAAATAAAAAATTGAATTAATAAATAAGGATACATTAGATAAAATATATTGTAGTGCACTTTCACAACCTGCTGAAAACTGCTAAAGAAATATTACATGTATTAAAATAAATTAAAATACAAATCAACACAATGCATCAAATTCACAATTCAGTGTATATATTTACAGAAAATTGCATCAGATATCTTTTCTACGTGCTGTATTCACTTATATGTTGGTCAAAAAGGATTCACAAATCATTGCATTCTGTTTTTTATTGTATTTAACGTCCCAACTTGTACTTGTGCAAACCATCACACACCGAGAACAGAAAAAAACTGCAGTAAAAACTGCAGTAAACGCAGCGTTCTGGACGGTCAGAGTGGTCCCGTTTGGATCCAGTCCTGATATTTATCTAGCAGAGTGTGTGTGTGTGTGTGTGTGTGTGTGGGCCGTCTCTCTGACATTACTCTAATGAAGACAGACGATGAAGCGAGCCGAAGGAAACATGAGTGAATGTTAAAGTTATGAATCAAACTGTAGAGAAGAAGAAATCATTTAATGTGTCTGACGGCAGGTGGAGTCTGTTTACTGCTCGTTCATTAATAACACACACGCACACACACACATACACACACTGTCTCCCTGAGGGGTAAACACTGGATTGTCTCTGTGTATGTGAGTAAATCAGATAAAGTCACAACATAATTCGATCATGAAGCACTTTTCAAAACATAAAGTTCTTCATGAGGCGTTCAGAGCAGAAACAGAAAGGTCTTGAACATTTTTCAAGTTCACTTCTCATTACAATGAACCAGTCCATCTTCTTTAGGTTTCTTTAGTTTATTTGTTTTCTTTTGTTCTTTTTCTTAACGCTTCAACTGCATTCAGACTTGTCCTTTCAAACCTGGCGGCACAGACGCTGAGTGACCCTGTTAACTGCTGACTGTCAGCTGAAAACATCTGTTGTTGGCAGCTCGAAATAACCGACATTATTATTTGGTGTACACATGTACAAAAGAAGCAATTCAAGTGAATTGAATGCTACTTGTTCTGTTTGAGTTTTCAGCATGAGCATCCACAACTGGAAGGTTTTCAGGAGTTTTTGTCTCAGAGTTTTGTCTTTGATTTAGACTTTTCCTGATTGTTTTTTTCAGACTTGTCTCAGTTTTAAAGTAAAAAACAATATGACTGATCTCTCTCTCAGGTCGAAGGAGATGATCAAGGACGCTATCCTGGACAACGACTTCATGAAGAACCTGGAGCTGTCTCAGATCCAGGAGATCGTGGACTGCATGTACCCGGTGGACTACGGGAAAGACGCCTGCATCATCAAGGAGGGTGACGTGGGCTCGCTGGTCTACGTGATGGAAGGTGAGGAGGGCGTTGATGTTACCTGTCACATGATCTGTTTTTAGTTTTAAGGAGCTGTTCTCGCGATGAAGTTTTGCCTGAACTGGTCTCGAGTCCTCAGGGGTTTTTAATGTTTCTGCAAATCTGGAGGGTTTTGACTTGATAAAGACTAGTTTTAGACCTGAATTAGTCTCAGTCATTGGTGTTTCTTTGATTTGGATTTCACTGATTGTTTTTGTTGCTCTTCAGAGGTTCTTCATCTCGACAGTTTTGGGCTTGTGTCAGTGGTGAGAAATTTAGTTTCAAATTCTTATTCGTCTTTTGTGACTCTTCTGCTTTGTTTCTGCAGCAGTTTCCTTCAATCCAACACAGTTTTCTACTCGTTATGAAAGACAATCTGAACTTGTTTGACTCAGACTTGTGCTGGTCTTCAGGGATTTTCTCTGGACCTTTCTTGTTTTTTGGAGGTTTTTCAAGTCTGAATTGTTCTGTTTTTCAGGGTTTTTGACGTGGACTCGTCTCAAACTTGATGGTTTAATTCGATAAAGACTTTTTGCTCTAGACTTGAGTTTAGTTTTTTACCTATACTTGTCTCCGATTTTACAGGTTTCTAATTCTGGCTTATCTTGATAGTATATTATTTGCCTCAGATTTGTTTGTGTCTTCATGGGGTTCTCCCTGGACATGTCTTGGTTGTTAAGAGTTTTCTGATTGTTGGTGGTCGCCAAATGTTTTCGGTCTCACTTGGAGGCACCAGACTTAACCCTCTATCTGATCATGCCGGCTTGACTAAATGACTAAATTGCCATGTAGCCATGTAGCGTAAGAGGCGGAGCCAGGCAGAGCCGCTCAGCTAGCGTAGGAAGGGTATTTTTTTTCGCTGTTCAAAGCGGGATGTTTTTGGCAGGTGACGAGCCGTGGCGGCTGTCGCGATCGTAATTTAAGTAAGTGCACCACGGAGTATTAGATTTGGAACAACACTCACCTGCTGAAATCTGCGTACTTAGTAAGTGCGGATAGTGTACTGCGTTTAGGTGTACTCATGGAAGTATGGGTATGGGAACACAGCCCTGGTTTGTTTTACACTCAACTTTTAATACTGTATACTCCGTTTCCTCACTTCCTCCTTTGCTTTCACAGCCATCTCTAATCACATCACTTCTGCCTTCTTGTTCTTCATAATTAGTATGAGTGCTAGAGGGTGCCACCAACAAACATAGCCCATTGAGTGAGCTGACAACAACCTGCTGACCTACCAGCAGGTCGATCAGGTTCCTACTCTGAAAATGACCTAAAGTGAACTTTAAGTGAATTAGTTACCTGTCACGTAAGCATCTTTAAGTTAACCTGTGTACCTTTAGTCTTTTCTGTGCTTGTTGTCTTAACCGAAGTTGAACTAGGAAACTTGTCGTCTCATCCTAAATGAATGTAGAAGTGACCGGGTCAGGGTGACCTGGCTTGAAAAGACCAGACTGAATAAAATATTCTGTCGATGAGTTGTAAAAGAATTTTGCACCTGATGAAACATTCGACTGTATAAAATATTGAGAATGAACACATTTCACCTTCTGCAGACTCTCTTCATTTTCTTGTTTCACTAAAGAGTAGGTTTAATAGTATATAGTTCCAAATATGTCGAGTTTTAAATTCTACAAATGAAAATGTGTGTGAGGGGCTCAAGAGGTTTCTGCATGATTCTGACAGTCAGAAGTCCCGAGAGCTTTTTACCTCCAATCAGAGTCATTTTGCTTCCTCAGACTCGTGTTTGTCTCGAGGGTTTTCTGTCCTGGTCCTGTCTCACTGAGTTGGACTGATTGACTTGATCATGTCCTGATTGTGAAGGTTTTCAGCTCTGATGGTTTCATTTTTGTCTTTTTTTCTACTTGGATGTAATTTGGCTTTTAGAGGTTTTGACTCGTCTTGATCTTAAAGTTTTCTTCTTTCTCATACACTTTTTGACTCTGAGCTCTTTTTCTGTCTCCATCCTGAGGACTGCTTGAGGCAGACTTGTCCTCTGGGGTTTAAAACTTGGATGTTTCCTGATTCTGGAGGGTTTTCTAAGATGAGGACTTAAAGGTTTGACATGGATTTGAAGATTTTTTGACCCGTGACAAGCGTTTTCTGACTCTGACGCTCTGACTATCTTTTTGTCTGAAGTGGTTTTCAGACACAGATTTATTTTCTGTTTTACATTTCCCCTTCAGACAAAATGAAGGTAAAAATAACCAGAATAATCCTGGTTAAGGTCAAACACAGTAAAAAAAAGTGCCTTTATATTATCATAAAAAATTAACAAACAAAGAAAAAACAAGCAAGCATGAGAACAGAAGAGATGAAGGAAACATGGATTTTACATTTGATTGTTCTGGTTTCACTTTAATTTCTGTTTTTTTTCATTGATTTATTTCCTTTAAACAATATTAATAAATGAATACCGATGAAACCAGTGATGATTTACTGCAGGACTGAAGATGTTTGTGAAGAAAGACTTTTTTTAGAAACACAAACCTGTATATGAACTCTGGTGATGAATACATGATTCCAGTCAACCTGGAAAGTGAAGCGTCACCTTTTTTTTTTAATCGAGCAGCGTTCTGTGTTTTAATGTGTGCAGTGGCGCCATGACATTTCACGCTCAGACTCAAATGTGTGAGAAGTTGCAGCAGAAGTTTCCTGCAGCTCTTGTCGACCTTTTGGATGGAGCGTTCCCGGCTGCTGCTGCTGCTGCTTTTCTTCCAGGAATGTGTCAGAATGCCGACTATTTTAGATTTTAGTTTCATTTTGCTGCTGTCGTCTGAACTTTGTGTCTCCTAAATACGAAGAGCTGTTTCTGTGGACAACAAGCACTCTAATAAATGTTCAAATCCACGAAGCTCTCTTTACCCATCTCTATGGTTTGTTCATATGAAGCAGCACAAAGAAAGTTGTTGGTGCTTGGTGGCAACCACGGACGTAATTTTTTTTGGGGGGGACACAGGGAACATGTCCCCTGCACTTTTTCAAAAGGCCGTTTTTGTCCCCTGCAGTTTTTACCGTCCAAAAGAGAAGTGTCAGGCACTAGGACCAAGCTGAAACCTCGGATTACAAATGTGATTTTATACATCCATACTCATGATAATTGTGAAACTTAAGTTTTTTCCTCTATAACCGTATCATCAAAATTTATGATTGTTACACCGCAAATTGTCACACTTTAATGTCAGCATCAATATATTTTTGTCAGGTGATGGATAGTAGAGATGAGAAGGAGATGGAGGAGGAGAGGCTGGAGGCTACATGCTTTACAAAAGGTCAAACCAAAAACGGAACAGTAAACTTAAAAGTAACAATAGAAAACTAGAAGAACTACTAGAAAACACTAGCCTGGATATACCCATACTGCCTTGCGCACTCGAATTTCATTTCGAACCTCCATCCAGTCTGGCAACCAGAGAGGATTCTTAGCCCTGTTTTAGGGATCCAATCACAGAGCGGGGAGGGACGGCAAGACGATGACGCGTACTACTCGGCACTTGGAAGCTTGTAGTTTTCTTACGGATCCAACATGGCTGCTGCAGACGCGAAACTCTCTTTAGCTGTAGATGGTGTTTTAAATAGTTTAGAGCGAAAGTTGAAAGGCGAAGGGTCTCTCGCCGGCTCCGCTGTCCCCCGGCCCGTAGCCAGATCACCGGCGTTGCGGTAGCGGGGCTAATAGCGGTAGCGTTACGCTACCGTTACGCCGTTACGGTAGCGGGGCTATTAGCTATCAGCTATTAGCCGGGGGACAGCGGAGCCGCCGAGAGACCCGCAGCAGCTTGTTTATTGCCCATAAAATCAGTGGATGTGTGTGGCTGAATGACATGAGGGGGATAAGGCGTAAAAATAAATAATCTTGCAGAAAGCAAGAACTGGAGAAGCAAAGCAGCAAGCAACACTCTCTCACAGACGGACACAAAACAAACATCCATTTCTGTTGCTCTACTACGTCATCTGGTATAACTGATCTGATTGGCTAAGAGCTACCTACAGACGCTTTTGACAGACATTCTAAGCGCCCGATAAACGGCTCTGGAGGATCGTAAACCACACCTCCTCTATGGAGAAATGAACGGCTGGTTTCCAGACTAATCTCATTTGTGATTAGTCTGGCGTTAGCCAGGCTAAGAAAACACAGTGAACTGAAAGAGTTTTATTAAAGATACTTCTGTCCCCCCACCTCTGAAATCAAAATTTCGTTCGTGGTGGCAACCCATTCTCTTTAACCTGCGTACGAATAACACGACTTTAGACCTTCAAATTACTTGCAATGCATATGCCAAAAATCAAATTTTGCGTGCATATGAAACGCCGGTCCTTCCCCATGTTTACGTTTGGAGTTAGTGACAGTGAGACGGAATATAAAGCGCAAAACTTTGGGTGGGGGGGGGTGAGAGTAGCGTTCCTGTGAAAACAAAAGTAATCCATGTGATTCAGACATCACTTAACTTCTGTCCATCACTTTTTTCTGTAACTATTTCATTTCCAGTCGTCACGTCACTTCCTCATAAATACTTCCTTTCCGGCATTTACGTGCATTTATTTACTTTTTAAACTGTCTTTTGTAGTGCTTAACCAGGATGTGTTTTGCCCTCACCTTAGAGAAGTGGTTTTGTCGCTTAATTTAAAACAAAACTGCAGCTTTGTTCTTTTTCAACAGCGAACATTACGTTTCTGTATAATAATGTGCTGATCTCCTGCAACTGGTAGGGTCACTAACTTAAGAAACGCTGTTGTACGTATCATATGCATGCAAAATAGAATTGTGCCGTATGCAGTGCACATCATTTGTAAATGTAAAGTCTTGTTATTTGTGCGCAGATTGGTGAGGCCGGGTTGTTGGTGGACATTTTTTTGTGGCCCAATTAATTACAAAGTCAATGTAAAGAAGCTAATAAATACAAAGTTGTGCTATTCCTATGATTTGCAAGTTGGGATACATTTCTGTTATGCCGTGCAGATAGAGCCTGACTGATTTGGGTTTCTTTTTAGACTGATTTTACAGAAAAAAAAATCACAGACAACAGATATGGCGGCTGAACTTTTAAACTGGAATGTAAAAAGACCTTTTTATGTGGATTGTGCAGCGATATGAGTCTGCAGAGGTCCTCAGAAGGTTGCTTTATTCAACAAACGGCTTCAATTAAAGAATAGTTAACATTATTAAGGAAGATTACTGTGAAAACTAACCTCATGCCTCTTTGGGGGCTGAAACATAAAACATTTAACTCCTTGACGTTATCTTTACAGTATCACCTCACTGAGTTAGTTTTACGATCGACAGGATCAAGTCTCTTTTCGTCCTTTTAAAAAAGCGTCCATTATCAAAACAGGCTTTTGCATATTACTGTGTATATATCTTTTATTTTGCCCATGTATGGATGCCGTGATTAATCGATTAATTGATCATTAACGTTATTGATTAACGAGTTGGCAGGTTTCTTTCAAACGCCCACCCCTACTTAAAATTACCTGTATTACCTGTATGTTCAGTATCTGTTACTTGCTGACAATTTAGATAAAAAAATAATATTAAAAATAAATAGTTAACACCATTTCTAAATCACTCAGAGTGCCACTTTTTCTGCAATATATATTGTTAGTAGGTTTTCATATTTGCACATATGATATACATGAAATAAATTCTGATTTGATGTGTTAATATCGGTCGATAGCATCGATCAACTGATTTCACAAACACAAAGAAATAACAGAATGTAAATTATTTTAATTCAATATTCTCAAATCAGTAGATTTGTTTAAAAGAGACATAAAAACAAATATTTATTTTGTTTAAAGCAGGTTCACAGTGTGTTTTTTTAATGATGAATTCTCTGATTTCCGGAATAAAATTCAAATTTTCACTGTGATTTTTAAGAGTTCAGATGAGTTTGAAATGCTTTTATAATTATTTAAACAATATTTGAATAACTAACAAGCAACTAAGTGACTGGCAGGATCAGCATTCAACAAACAAAAACAAACAAACAGTGTGTGAAATCATCTTTTCTTCTTACTCTATAAATAAACACTGTAGGCCCACACAAACACAGTATTTATTATTGTTGACGATTGTCTTTATTAGAAGATAAATAAACTTTGACTCTATGGATCAATAATCCCATGGTAGAGACACTGAGTGTTTCCAGGAGGAGGCGGGGATCGAACCGCTGACTCTGTATTTACTGTGAGCTCTGTAGTCGTATTTATAGCTGTGTTTGAGGTTAGTGTCTTACATAAGAAGCCTGTTTAGTAACGTGATCCTCCCACTTCACACACAGGTTGTTTCTCTCTGAGGACACTTTGTGTTTTATATCGAGGAAATTATTTCAGACTGTCGACAGAAAAACTCCTTCATGGGTTAAAAGAGCTTCCTAAAAAATGTCATTAATAAGAAAATTTAAAATAAGTCTCTTGTTTGTATGGAAACATATGAGTACCATAAAAAATAAAATTATCTGAAATGATAAGAAAATAAATGTGGAAATATAATGCAAATAAAATAAAAATAAAAATATGGAAATATAAATGTGGAAATATAAATATATATATCTGTAAAAGAATAGATGAATAAATACAAAATTGTGTAAATAAATAAGTAAATAAAAAATGTTTAAACATAAAAGTATATAAATAAAAACATACATAACTAAATATTAATGTGAAAATATAAAAACTAAATATCTAAGTATTCTGAGTAAAAATGAGTAAAAAAATGTAGGAATATAAATGAAATAATAACTAAATAAAAAACATGAAAAATTAATAAAATAATAATAAGCAATGTGGAAAAATCGATAAAATAATAAATAGGTACATAAAAATGTTTGTATTAGGAGAAATAAATAAAAATAATGAATGTGGTAATAAATAAAAAAATAACAGGGAAATGCAACAGCAGTAGGGAAAAATAAAAAGGGATAAAAATGAATAAATGACAATATATTCATTCATTCATTATTCATTCATTCATTCATTCATTCATTCATTCATTCATTCATTATCCTTAAGCCAATCCCAGCTGCATGACAATATATAAATGTATAAAATAATACAGAAGACAATATAATGGGTATATGCACAAAATATGTTTAAAAAATATTTACAGAAATATATTAACAAATAAATGACAATATTTTTTTTATTTACTTTTTATTTATTATTTTTTATATTACCACAATTGTTTATTTACTTTTTTTTTGTTATTGCCACTCATTTCTACTCTTTATTTTCCACCTTTATTTTCTTATTCTTTCACAGAATAATTATTTTTGTTTTGGCCCTCCTGTGACTCCATACATTCACAGTCAACATGACCTTTCCGGACCTTAAAACCCTCCGGCAGTCAGATTGTTGTTGTGTTGTTTTTTTTTTGGGACACTTTAATTTTTTTGTCTCTGTGTTTGTGGACTCTACAACAATCCTCCAGATGGCTGATCCTCCGTGCCGGTGGGTGGCAGCGAGCGGTGTGAACCAACTGATGACATTTATGTCTAAAAGTAAAAGCTGCTGGGCGGATCACACTCACACACTGAAGTTAAGAGCGAATCCTCTCCATCTGAAATATGTATATTTTTTTCTAATTCCGTACACAAGGGATGGAAGTTAATGAAGAAATCAATGTTGAAGCGTTTCGTTTTTGAATGGAGTCTGGTGTGGGCAGACAGAAATCCAACAGATTGTTTGCAACACTAAGTGTGTATGTGTGTGTGTGTGTGTGTGTGCGTGTGCGTGTGCGTGTGTGACCTAATGATGTCATGTCATCAGACTACTACAGTCTAACACGCAGTCTGTGAAGTTTCACAGTCATTTACTGGCAGACAGGCTCATGGTAAATGTAGGATCTAGTGTGTTTGGACTGAAAATACATTTTGGTAACACTTTACAATAACCATCATTTATAAATGGTAAACAGATAGTTTATTAATGTTTAATCATAATTTATAAACCGTTTATAGGCCATTTAGAATGTAAATAGATAATTTATTACTATTTAACTAACTAAATGGCTAATAGATGATATATTAATGGAAGTTAATAATGAATTCACCATTAACAAAACAATTAAATTATAATTAATAGTTTATTAATAGTTTTAATTCCACTCATTATAACATTTTAACACCATATTAAGTTTGTTAATGATTTTGAAATTTTTATACATTTAAAGGTTTTTTTTATACATTTAAAGATTAAATATGTATAGCACTTTGTAAATGGTTAATAATTGGTTTATAAACCATCTATAAACATCACTTAGATGGTTATTGTAAAGTGTTACCTAAATTTTAATTGTAGTAAAAGTAGCAACACCACAGAGCAGAAACTCTGTTACAAGTAAAAGTCACGCATTCAAAAACTCTTACTTAAGAATAAAAAATAAATAAATATTGATGCATTAATGTGTTCATCACTTTAATATTGCAGCTGTTGAGATTGGTGGATCTCATTATCTAAAAGTAGAAAAGAAGAAAAGTTTTCTTTCGGTCCTGCAGACAGACCTGACAAAGCATGAAATCAGACTTTTTCCACATCAGCATCATGTTGTCATTATTTCAAGCATCCTTTTGATCTGTTTATTGACTTTAAATCACAGCTAAATCACTTTATTTTGGCTTTATACTGATACTGGTATAAGTGCCAGCAGTCATCCATAAACCGTTCCTGTTGGAGGTGATGAAACTCTTGTGGATCATATTATTAATTCAGACAGGGAGACGATAGATGTAGTGCAGTAAAAAGTATTTACTTTATTTACCTCTGAGATGTCGCGGATTGTTAGAAATAAGTCTGGTGTGAGCATTGTTCTCTCAAATCTAATTTCATTTCTGGCATACAAGAGTAAAGCAACAGAAAATTGAAATAATCAAGTATAGGTACCTGAATAAATGTACTTACTTTCAACCACAAAAGATGCTTTTGAGATATAAGCAGTGTGATTTTTAGCCTTATATTTGTCCTCAAGGATGATTTGATTTAATTCTTGTTAACATATATGTAAATAAATGTTGGAAGCTAGAATCAGAGTCCTGAATTCAAGGTTTCCTCCTCACCAAACAGCCGGCAGTGACGAGACGAGAGCTAAAAAATAAAAAAGATGGCGGCTAAATATAACGACTTCTGTCACAGGAAGAGGAAGTAATCCCTAAAAACAGACCACAGTGAAGATTTGATAGTGTGTGTGTGTGTGTGTGTGTGTGTGTGTGTGTGTGTGTGTGTTTGAAGGCAAGAAACAGATGCAGCAGTTTTGTCTCATTATGTAAGAGCCAGGACACACACACACACACACACACACACACACACACATACACATACGGCTCTCTAGTGGATGCGGTTGGCATGGAAACATGTTGGATGACCATATTTGGGATTTAAAATGCTTTTCACAGTTTGGAAATTTGGAATCAGCTTTTATTTCTCTTTTTTTAAAGAAAGGAATAAAAAGAAATGGATGAGAGAGGACAGAGGAATAAGGAAGGAAGGAAGGAAGGACGGAGGAAAGGAACATTAGAGGTGAGAAGGAACGAAGGAAGGAAGGAAGGAAGGAAGGAAAAGAAAGAATGAAAGATTGAAGCGAGGGAGGAGATAAGACCAAAGAAAGAAAGAAAGAAAGAAAGGGAAGTGATGAAGGAGAAATGAAAATAAGACCAGGGATGGAGAATAGGAAGCATTGAGAAAAGGAAGAAAGGAACAAGGAAACAAGGAAAGAATTATCGAAGGAATTAAGAAGGAAGAAGGAAAGGAAAGGAAGGTACAAGGGAATGAAGGAATGAAAAAACAACAAAGGACAGAATGAAAGAAGGAATGAACCAAGGACTGAAGGAAAGAAGGAAAAAAGAATGAAGGACTGAAGGAAGGAAGGAACGAATGAAAGACTGAAGGAAGGAAGGAACGAAGGAAGGAACGAAAGAATTAAGGACTGAAGGAAGGAAAAACGTGTTACCAAAATATAATTTGGAAAAAACACATATCAGAAACTATGTTTAAAAAGTTAAAATAACTACTTTTTGAATGGAGTCTGGTGTGAGCAGAGTCCTCTGTGTTTATTTACATATTAAGCTCTTGAACCTCTCCAATTTGAGAGCAAATTTAATATTCTTTCATTTCCGAAAATACTTCTGCACACACACACACACACACACACACACACACACACACACAAACACACACACACACACACACATACAGCTGATTGTATCTGTGTGTGTGTATCCGCCCACCCATGATCATCTGCATTCATACATTATGCAGCACAGGGACTGTTTCCTGTTCATCTGCAGCTTCAATCCACTGAACAATATGCTGGAAATATTTAATGTTCATGTTTTTATAGTTTGTGTCTCTGCCGATGAATCTGATTCAATACTTTCTGTCAACAATTGTGTAGTCGTTTGGTGTCTTTTTGGAGTCGTTTTGAATCTTTTTTGGGTCATTTGGCATCTTTTTAAAGATGTTTACATTTTTTTTGTAGTTGTTTGTATCTTGTTGTAGTTGTTTAGCATCTTTTTTGAAGATGTTTGCATCTTTTTGTAGTCATTTTGTGGCTGAACAAATTCAAATAAACTGTCATAAGTGAAAATACAGTGTGAAAGGGTCAAAGTTATGAGACCATATCGGTAAACGTTTTTATATCTATATAACGTTATATATAACTTTAATGACACGTTGCCGTGGATACGCATTGCTCTGCTTCTCTCCTGATGAAGGCTCGCCTGTCAATCAAAGGTAGCCACGCCCCAAATCATACGATTCTTTATCTTCTATTTTCTTCTAAATGGGGCCATTATTTGAAATATTAACGTTAAATTGTCTTGAAGAAGATTTTTGTTTTACTAGTGATTTAAACTATAGTGTTGTCCTAAAAATATTTCTGAGGTAATAAATCAAGTGAGAAGTTTTCTCATTTTGCACTGAAATGAATGGACAGAAATGTTTTTGCAGCCACACTTGGCGCCCCCTGCTGAAATTTTTGGTAGAATGCAGCTTGAGACTCGTCCTGGTTTGCCTCCCTGCTCAGACCCGGAGGTTGCCGCCTGAGTTAACGGAGGCGCTCAGTAAAAAGCTTTTGTTCTGATCTTTTAATCCTGAGACAGCAGCAATCAGTGTTTGTGTGACACTGAGCAGAAGTGACTCCATAATGAATTCATTACAGTTTTCTCTTTTCGCTGCGTTTGTTCGGTGTCAGACAGCTGAAAGCTCTCCAGCTGCTTTAATGACTTTTTAAACCGCAACTCAAACGTCAAACACTCGAGTGGATACAAATTAATATTCTAAAGTGCTTCTGTGTGTCAGTTCGGAGTAACAAAGACAGAAATAAGTGGAACTGGTGGAGGTCTGAACTGATCACATGAGTTCAAACTTACGAGTCTTTTCTTTGTGTTATAAAGCGTCAGCACCACTCTCCTCTGGCTCCTCCAGCTCTCTGAAGGGAAGCTGCATGTTTGTCGGAGTGTCTGTTGGGCGTCGCTCCAAACTCTCCAAGCTGTTTCTGTGACTCTGATGTCATCTGGAAGTCCTGCTCTGGTTTTTATTAACTCAGAATCAGAAATCTGAGAAATCTGACATGTTGCTTTCAGCCGTGTTCACAGCGTGGTTAGCTCCGTCACTTTGGCTCGGACTGAAATCAGCTGTTCTATTGGTACGGGTAATCTGGTCAATGTTTGTTTTTATTAGTCACATGCAAGTTGATCATACAGGCTTCTTCATGACGCCGCACTGTAAAAACTGTAAAATCGTGGAGCTTTGATGTCGACTTCCTTTTAAACTCCATGTCAGTTTTTGATTGATTGATGATGATAGGCCAAGTAAAACTTGAGATAAGGTCAAATATATTTAGTATGAAAATATAGAACTTCAAATTATTACAAATATTTACCATAAAATAAAAGATGAAATTCAGTAAAACTTTAAATTTCATGCAAACATTAAAAAAAAAAAGGAAATAGTAAAAAAACCAGTAGAGAGTATATTTTTAAATACAGATATTTATTGGATATTTTCTGTATTTTTAAATTTTACTGGTTGTTCACTGGTATTTGATGTTTTGGCAACTTTTGCAGCCAGATTTCTTACAGTTTTCTCAATTTTTATTTATTTATTTATTTTTTTTTACCATTTTTTTTTACAGTGTAGATGTTAAACTAATTTTACTTGTCATATTCTTGTAACCAACATTTCAAAGTCTTTGTTGAGCATGATTGTCCAGATTTTATGTTATTTTTGTGTTCCAAATCAGTAAGTCAAAGTGAAAAATAATTATCAGGGCATGGCAAACATTTTTTGAGTGGTATTATATTGAGGCAGAATGAAAA
Source organism: Centropristis striata (assembly GCF_030273125.1). Lineage (NCBI taxonomy): Eukaryota > Metazoa > Chordata > Actinopteri > Perciformes > Serranidae > Centropristis > Centropristis striata. The sequence goes on along the minus strand of NC_081537.1, from coordinate 26,228,568 downwards.
GGAGTCAAAAACGGACACAATAGACCAAAACCACAAAGGGTTAAAATAGTCAGAAACAGTCCTGCAGTTCTAATAAATGACAAACTGATGTTGGTTTATAAGTTCAGAGACAACAACAGACTCTGTCATACCTGCAGCAGTTCGGCTGTTATTTGATTAGTTGTAAAAGGAACTCTCTCTCTCTCTGTCTCTCTCTCTCTCTCTCTCTCTCTCTCTCTCTCTCTCTTTTTATTTCTCTGTGGTAGACGGTTGCCCACGCTGTTCTCCCCTCTGTTCTGTCGCTCTCTGTCCACCTCCTCTGTTAAATCAGAAATGTGTTTCTTCAGTCTGACCTGTGATTCCTCCTCTGAGGTGCCACAGTTTGTACTAATGTGTGAATGACGCTGGGAACTGAACCCACAACCCTCAGCGTGCTGCCACCACACCACTTGGTTATATATATATATATGTACACCACAAATGATATATATATATATATATATATACACACACATATATATGTATATATATATATATATATATATATATATATATACACACACATATATATGTATATATATACACACATATATATGTATATATATATACACACATATATGTATATATATATATACATATGTGTATATATATATGTGTATATATATGTGTATATATATGTATATATATGTGTATATATGTATATATATGTGTATATATGTATATATATGTATATGTATGTATATATGTATATATGTATATGTATATATGTGTATATGTATGTATATATATGTATATGTATGTATATATGTATATGTATATATATGTGTATATGTATGTATATATATGTATATGTATATATGTGTGTGTATGTATATGTATGTATATATATGTATATGTATATATATGTGTGTGTGTGTGTGTGTGTGTATATATATATATATATATATAAATATATATAAATGGATGAATAAATTGATGGAGTAATTACCGTATTAGTGTACTGCTGGACTTCAGCACCATGGACAGAGACACTACATACTGTATATTATCTTCAGTCATCTGCAAATGCAAATCCTGTCTTTTTATTTTGAAAAGCAAGAAAACAAGGAAATCAAAATCTCTTTACTTTATTACTAAAATCCACATTGTATATTTTATAACATCAGTTAATATGTATGTATTTACATTTTCTCTTCTTTATCTTCATATGTTCTTCTATAGGAAGCATATCTTTCATATTTGTTTGTCTTGTGAGTCACTCTGACATTTCCAGCTTCCTGTCGTTTCTAAGAATCCATCCTCATCAATATTAGTTTGAAATGTCAGAGCGTGTTCCAATTCTCACACAAACAATTAATGGAAGACACAAACTTGATAAACTGTAAACAACATGTCAAAGAATCAGCCGACATATTGATGATTTTCTTCTTCCTCTGAATAAATCATGTGTGACAAACGCTTTCTTCAGGAAAAATAACCAAATCACAGCTTTAAAAAGTTATATTTCATCTAAATCACTTTTCTACATGTCTCAGTTCAAATAAAAATAAAATAAAATGCTGGCATTCACCAGATGGTGTAAAAAACATCAAAATGTTGAAAAAAAATAAATAATTCAAATTTGTTTCAGAGGGATCTTTGTGTGTTTCACTCGTCTGGCTGAATCATCACAGCATTTTGTTCCTGTGTACAAAACAAAATAACATCTAATGTAATGAGGAGTTTCTACAAAATAAAAGCATCAGAGACCATTCAGACACACAGAGACGACCTCTCAAATCTGACTCAACACAATCAGAAGCTTTTAAATGTCATTGTAGATATTTATTAATATACCTGCTCCAACAAAATGTGTTCCTGTTGAGGTTTGACAATGAAGCTTTGACTGTTTGTTGCCATGTTTTATGATTTCTTAACAAAAATAATTCTCAAAGAAAATCCTCAGTTTCAATAAAGTGATTTGTGCATTAAATCAGCATATCTTTATTTACTAAATCTCCTCTCTTTCGTGAATATAACTCGTCATTTCCTCATTCATACAGCTGCGTGCCTCCCAAACAGTTTTTGACTTCAGTAAAATGTTGTTTTTTAAATGCTTAATACCAAAAAATATGGCTTTAAGCAGAATATTTGGCTAAATTAAAACATTGAAATGATTTCATCTGTATTTCCTCAATTCATTTAGACTTTTGGACTTAACAGTTTTGGAGCTATTGGAAATATTTGGAAACAATCCCAAGCTGCCACCATTGAATCCAATGCTACACATGACTACACAGTTTATATAGTTTTAAAAAATGAGCGATGAGAAATTAAATCGTCCTTCGAAGTCGAAGCTGTACCTGAGCATCTCCTCCTGCCTAAAACTAAACAATCAAATCCACGAAGGCGGCGGGTACGAACCAATCAGAGGCAGAGTAGGATGAAAAAACAATGGGCTGGACTCAATTAAGCTCCGCCCACATTAAGATTATGGGTTTATATATATCCTTAGCTTTTTATATATATATACTTATAGGGATATATAGGGATAGAACACTGAGGCAGTCAACAAAAGGTGTGATTAAAAAAAAACTATGGAAAATATACATATATATATACATGTGGGTTTTTGTATATTAATAATATTAGTTATTAGCATGATCTTTATCTGCAACTGTTAAAAACACATTTTAAACACAATAAATACATTAAAAAAGACATTAAAAAACTTTTTTTAGACTTATTATTTCAGTTCAGCCTGAAGCTTTTCAGTTTGTATATATGATATAATATGTTTATCAGTATATAAACATACATGTGAGCTGTAAACTGACTGTGATGAAACAAGGTTAGAGAAAAACTGATTTACAAATTATTTTGATCAGCTCTTATTATTGATCACTTTTATGCCCAAATTTTTATAAAAAAAACTGATGAAAGTCTGATTTGGGTTCAGTTTCACTGAAATCTAAAGTTATTCAGATTGAGCTCCGTCTGTGTTTCTGCTCCGGACTAATGAAAGCAGACAGCTTTGATATGCAAAACCCTCATTTCCCTTCACACACACACACACACACACACACACACACACACACACACACACACACACACACACACACACACACACACAGACACACACACACACACACACACACACACACACACAGGGAAATGACAGGTGGCCTGTGTGTATGTGTGTGTGTGTGTGTGTGTGTGTGTGTGTTTTGACTGTAATCCAACACTCAAATCAAACAAATGAAAGCACATCTGAGAGATTTATTTTGTGTCGCAGCAGCAGAACAAAACACATTTGTTCCTATTACACACAAACACACACACACACACACACACACACACGCACACATACACACACACACATACACACACTGTGATTAATCAGATTTGTGAACAGAAACAGACGTGGAGCAGCAGGATCTGTTCCTGCTGCTGATTTAATATTTCTACACTCTAAATTTAATTTATAAACAGTTTGTTCGAATCAAGTGATGACGAAACATTCATCCTCAAGTGTTCCCTGTCAGAATAATAATAATAATAATAATAATAATAATAATAATAATAATAATAATGAATTATAAATAAGTATATTTCTACAGCAGCAGACTTTACAAACGCAAAAAATGGCAGAAATTTGTGAAACACCTTAGATTTAAAAGTCAAACAATAAAGTTAAAATGATTTATATGGAGCAGATTTAAAAGAAAATAATGACTCAGAGTTGGAGCTCCTCCTGCAGATGGATCCTGAGATCCTGACAGGAAGAAAAAAAAGTTATTTTACATCGTGGTTCTCCCACAAGTCTCAGAGAGAGATGCTCCACAGACCCTTCACCTCTTTCTATTCAGGGGATTTAATGTATTATTTTTTATACTTCCTGTTGTGTTTTCATGTCTGAAATGTACATTTTCTGCTTTTAAATAATTAGTATACTCTTAATGAAATATTGAAACATTTTTTGGAACAGTAAACATTTACTACATCGGTGAAGTTAGTTAGTTTCTATGGAGCATTTATACACTGTGTATCAGTGTTGTAGGCTTGAGACCACTTTTTGAAGGTCTCGGTCTCGTCTGGGAATCGACTGCATTTTTACTCGGTCTTGTCTCGGTCTTGGACAAAGCAGACTCAGGATTTTATTTCAAGACCAGTCAAGACAACATCTGTGCATTTTTTGGATGTACTTGTTAATATCATTACTGTGATTTTGCATAAATCGTATTGCTTCGAGTTCAACCAATAACATGACTCATATATCATTTGAATTGTTGTCACCGTTAACGGCTGTCACCCCTCCCACCTCCTTTCACACTCCCCCCACAAAAGTGCATGTGAGTGACAGGAGAAGAGGCTGTGAGAAGATGTCAGCCAACTCGTCTCTAATAAAATTTGGTTACCTGAACCAAAGATTTTTTGTGCTCAACTACAAAAAAAGAAAACACAGCAACTTGTAAATTCTGCAAAGCAATGCATTTAAGGAATTGCCGTCCTGAAACATGTTTGAGGAAAGAGGAGGGATATTTAGATGAAGCCTGGCGTCGTTAAAATATCCGGTGTAAAAATAAATGTCAACTATTTTATTAGTCAAGTCATGTCAAGTCAATTTTATTTATACAACCCAAAATCACAAATCACAGATGCCTCAAAGGGCTTCACAGACTGTACATGGTACGACACCCTCTGTCCTTAGACCCTCACATCAGCCAGGGAAAAACTCCTCAAAAAACCCTTTTAACAGGGGAAAAAGAAGAAGAAGAAGATTACTTTATTAATCCCACAATGGGGAAATTCAACCTCTGCATTTAACCCATCCTTTTTTACACACAAATGAACACACCATGCACGGAGCAGTGGGCAGCACATTGCTGCGCCCGGGGAGCTGTGCAGGGGGTTAGGTGCCTTGCTCAAGGGCACTTCAGTTCTTGACCTGTCAGTACCGGGATTCGAACCAGTGACTCTCCAGTTACAAGCCCGATTCCTAACCTCTGGGCCACGAACTGAAGAAGAAACCTCAGGGAGAGACAGAGGAGGGATCCATCTCCCAGGACGGACAGACGTGCAAAAGATGTTGTTGTACAGACCAACAGAGTAGAATAGAGTAGATAGAGGATGGGAGGGAGGATAGAGAGAGACGGTTGAGAGGGAGAGAGAGAGGAGCAGGAGTTCTGGGAGGAGACAGCAGCAGGTGATGATGCGCCACCATTGGCCAGTAGTGATGGTGAGTGTAGAGTGGACCAGGAGAGGAGTATTCCTATCTGGGGCCGAACCAGATCCACAGCAGTGAGACCAGCAGGAGTGATGGAGCAGGACCACAGCTCCACACCCTGTGAAGAGAGAGCAGAGAAAAGTGAGAGTTCTCTGGGAAAATACAAACTAGTGCAACCTGGTCTCACAGAAATCCGTGAAATAGCCACGGATTTCGCTTAACTCAAAATCCGTGGAATAGCCACGGAATCGCTCAAATTTCCGTGAAACTGACACGGATTTCGCTACAATGCAAGTTAATGACAGTCATATCCCGTGGCTATTCCAACATACAAAGTGATTATGTACATTCACTGAGTGAAGATTTAGAAAATAAAACATATATTTCTCGCTAGAAATGTGATCAAAATCCATTTTTATGCAGAAACTAAGTCAAAATATTGATTTTTCACTAAAAATGAGAGAACTGTCCACCATGTTTTTTGTTCTGACCGCTGGGACCTTGAAAGTCACGTGACTTGGAACAAACCAATAGGAAAAAATATCCATGGAATAGCCACGGGATATGACTGTCATTAACTTGCATTGTAGCAAAATCCGTGTTAGTTTCACGGAAATTTGAGCGATTCCGTGGCTATTCTGCGGATTTTGAGTTAAGCGAAATCCGTGGCTATTTCACGGATTTCTGTGAGACCAGGTTCAACTAGTGACATGTATTATGATGGTCAGATGAGGAAAAACTGCTGCTCCTCCTCGGGGAAGAGACAGAGCTGTGGATTAGCAGCAGTCAATTCAATTCAATTGGCTTTATTGGCATGACATAACACTGTATATATTGCCAAAGCAAGCATCAGAAAAAAAGATAACAGTAAGGAATATTGAAAGCAATATTTACAATAAATTATAATAATTCTATTATTCATTTGAAAAGAATAGAAAAACTAATAACAATAAAAGAAAGCAATATTTACAATCATTGAATTACAATCAATATATCATTCATACAATCTAACTGTCCCAGCAAAGAAGAAGAAAAAAACAAACAACAAAAACAAATAAAAAAAACAAAACAAACATCAGCTGTGTGTCACTCGCTGTCCCACAGTCTATGTTTCTGCCTGTCACACACTGAGAGACAGCGAGTGACACACAGCTGATGTTTGTTTTGTTTTTATTTTTTCTTTGTCTTTCTTCTTGATTGTATGAGTGATAGATTGATTGTAATTCAATGATTGTAAATATTGCTTTCTTTTATTGTTATTAGTATTTCTTTTCTTAATTCCTTTAAAATGAATGATAGAATTATAATAATTTATTGTAAACATTGCTTTCCTTACTGTTATCTTTTTTTTTCTGACGCCTACTTTGGCAATATGTACAGTGTTACGTCATACCAATAAAGCCAATTGAATTGAATTGAATATTATTGGGACATCAGAGAGAGAGAAGAAAAGAGGGGCGTGGTGTATAGTCACACATGGGGCCTATAGCTATATAACTAGTGGCTGCTCTAAGGCAGCCACTAGGCCAGCCCTAGCTATAAGCTTTGTCAAAGAGGAAAGTTTTAAGAAGCAACGTCTCTGTGCGTCATGTTTTTACTCGACCAACTGTGTCACTTCCGGTTCTTAGTCGTCCTCATAAAACCTTAACTTCCTGCATTTACATGCATTGATTTGACTTTTAACCCATAAGAACCCAGACCTATTTATCCTTAAAGGAAAATTATGGGAGATATACCACAGACCAATTGAACCACATAGAACACATTTATGATGTTTAAAAAAAAAATACTACCCCTAAATGTCAAAGATCTTTGATGTGACATATATACATTACATTGGGCGTTTATGGTAATTGTTTTCATGATATTTCTTATTTTAAAATAAATAAACTAGACACATTTTCTGCTTACAGAAACACAAATTTGCCTTTTTCTTTGCAACACCACAACATTGATCAAAATTGTGATATTAATAGTGCTGTTTAACAATACATTATTTTTCAGTTTGTTTTTAAGTAATAAATTAATAATAAATAAAAACAAATAACCATTTGCCTTTTTGTTTGAATCTCCATAACATTTATCAAAATTGTGACAGGAAATATGGTCAAAAGAAGTGAAATGCAATACAGGACACCCTATTAATGGGTTAGAATTGTTAAATGGGTTTAATCTTAGATTCTAGAAGATTTAAAGTGTTTGTTACAAGGGAGTCACCATGGGTTCTTATGGGTTAAACCACTTTTTTTTCAACCTGCCAGCAGGTGGAGCAGGCCTCTACTCAACTGTTCTTATGTTCTGATAAACACTGATAAACGTCCAGTCAGTCATGTGATGACATCTGAAACCGGCTGCTGTGAGACAGCTCTTTCTGACGGGAAGTGAAGATGTTATCTTTCCTCTCTTCAAACACACCAGACTCCATTGGAAAAAAACAGTCATTTTACAAACAACAAACTAACGTGTTAAAGTTCATCACCTTCATTATTGTTGTTTCTTTTTCTTTTTATACATTGTACAGAAAAACAAAAAGTTAATAAGAAAAACTGACAAAACAACTTGGTGATTTCCTGTTTGACTCCTGCAAAATAAAGCTCCTTGTCTTCTCTTTCTCTCTCTCTCTCTCTCTCTCTCTCTTTGTGTGGCTGTCTCTCGTCCAGAGGGGAAGGTGGAGGTGACTAAAGAGGGGATGAAGTTGTGCACAATGGGACCAGGCAAAGTGTTCGGAGAGCTCGCCATCCTCTACAACTGCACCCGCACAGCCACCGTCATGAGTGAGTACACTGACATGTGATTATCAATATTTAAACAACCTGACACATAGCGCTGAGTTCTATCTCAAATTAAGGTTTAATCATGATACAATATTTTTTTTGTAAAGTCTGCAACTATACGATGAATATCAGTTACTTTTATATAAACTAACAACAATATGCTAAAATATGTCTTGTCAAACTGTCAGCTGGAACTTTTCTCCGAGTTCTTCCAGTAAAAAGTGAAAAAAAACTTTTAATAGTTTCACATCCGGACCGCTGCAGAAAGCTGATGTTCAGGAGACAGAAGGAGAGAAACATAAAACATCAACCAGCCGTCTGACAGTAGTGTGTGTGTGAGAGAGAGTGTGAGTGTGTGTGTGTGTGTGTGCGTGCGTGTGTGTGAGTGAGAGAGATAAAATTGTTAGAATAATTTTGCCTTGTTTATGGAGCTGGAATTGGCAAACAAATACAGTTTGGCCAAATATATGAAGCTTTTTTTTTCAAAGCTTCACAGTCACATCCTTAACTTCCTAATAAGACATAGTTACTTTGTGGGGCTTTTATTTTGAAAAGCAGCCTTGTCCTGGGTTTCCTGTGAAGACACAGTTACCTCCCAGGCTTTTATTCTACTAAACTACTATTCTGCAAAGAGTACACATTGCTCTGTTTGACGCTTCATCACCAATAGCATGTTTAAATTTCTCGTGGCAGAAGATCAAGAAAAATAAATAAGTATAATAATAGGTTTGGCGAATCTTATGTGATGCACGTCAGTGTTCGCCATCCGAGTTCGACGCCTCGTTATTCTCAGGAAAATCTCAAACATGTACAAGCATAAAAACTTAGTGTTGAAACTATCAAGATGATTTTTTTTAATGATAAATATAAAATAATACATGTTTTGTTTTGTTTTCATAATAAAAGCCTTTTGCCAGGCTTTGGTGTTGCTATAGAAACTATGAGCTGTGCAGATCACTAATTAATCTCCAAAATAAATGAGACGAACAAGAAGTTTTCCGAGAACTGTCAGCTGGAACTTTAACTGTTCATCAACCAGCCGTCTGACAGCAGCGTATGTGTGTGTGTGTGTGTGTGCGTGTGTGTGCAAATATCCAACTTTTTTGTCAGCACTTCCTGGTAGAGTGCTCGCTAAGCAGCGGTTGCCAGGCAACACCATCAGTTTTGGCAGTGGTGTCTCCTGGCAACAGCGCTGGGTTCGAGGGGGATTCGTTTTTATTTTCTGTCTCTCTTTATTTTTTTGCTCGTTATCTTCACATTAACACACAAAATGCAACTTCAATAAGAGACACCAAACACACGGCCAAAAGCAGCTTTATTGTCCCTTAAATGATGGAATATTCCTGCAGGGTTTTGTCTGCATTGTTCAGCGAAGCAAGCGCATTTAAGGAGAGTTTATGATAACAGGGGGTTCAGAGTCCAACAGGAACATGAATTATTGATAAATGTGTCTGAGTTTAACTGAACAACAGCAGTTAATAAAGTCAGAAGCTTCAGTGGATTAAAATAAAGTCGATGCTGTTTTAGTGATCCGCTGTTTTCGATGTAGTCTCAGACTTTAGTTGCAGTGGAAGAAGTATTCAGATCCTTACTCCACTACAAGTAAAAGCCCTGCATTAAAGAACTTACTGAAGTAAAAGTACAAAAGTATTACCATGTACTTAAAGTATCAAAAGTAAGTAAGTGCTCATTATGCAGATTTTTTTAATATTCCAAATATATTGTTAGATTATTATTGTTGATGCATTTATGTAAGAAGCATTTTACTGTCAAGGTGAGGCTAATTTTGACTATTTAATATTCTGTTATGTGCTTTAATTTTAATAAATAAATAAATAAATGAATTTTAAGATATTTAAATTTGATCATGTTTTACGTTAAATTTTAACTTGGAAAGTAACTGAAGCTGTCAACTAAATGAAGTGGAGTAAAAAGTACAATATTTGTCTCAAAATGTCATGGAGTAGAAGTATAAAGTTACATAAAATCAACTCAAATTAAGTACTTCAAAATTGTACTTACAGACATTACTTGAGCTGGTCTTTAGACATTTTTATCCTTCATAGTTTGAGTCGATGAGAAGTCTTTATTTTTATGTCACCTCTCCATCAAAATGTTTTCACATGACTTCTTCATGACGTCACGCTGTTCCCTGCTGTCAGCTTCCCTCTAAAGTACTGGCTTCAAACCGGAGATCAGGTCAAATATATTTACTATTAAAATGTAGGACTTGATGTTCTCCTAATTTTACCTCTGAACATTTGAAATTACAAAGAGGGCTATATAACAGAAACTACATTGGTTCAAACAAGTTTTTTGTCTTAAAGAAGTCAAATATTTGATATGTTTTATAATATTTTGTCTCTTTACAATTTTTACAGGTTACAAGTTATCTGACCTTTGACCTTCACCACACACACACACACACACACACACGCACACTTATTTCTGAGTGAAAACATTATAATTATTAATAATAATAATAATAATAATAATAATAATAATAACAATAACTGAGCAGCAGCAGTTAAACCTCCTCAGCAGCTGTGAGTGTCTCCTGTTGTTTCCGTGGTTACACAGACACTTGGTGTCTCCGTAGCAACAGACGGCAGGTCATAAAGCGCTGAAATAAAAAGTAATGACCAAACACCCCACACACACACACTCACACACACACACACACACACACAGACACACACGGGCACACACACACACAGACACACACACACACACACACACACACACAGAGTACTGCAGTTCTACACACACACACACACGCACGCGCGCACACACACAGTACTGCAGTACTACGCACACACAGTACTGCAGTACTACACACACACACACAGTGAAGAAGTTCAGATTTCTGTAAAACTGAATAAGTTATTGATTAATTGTCAGCAATAAAATAATTAATTAACCAATTCGATAAACAATTTAACAGTTTGAGTTTTATTTATTTGTACACAGAAACAGCATGAATACCAGATTAAACAGACTGAAAGAAAAGCAAGTGTAGTGCAAGTGTTTGGATTAATAAATGCTCTGCTATTCACTGTAATATAATATATATATATATATATATATATACATATATAAACACATTCAAGCTCTGTCTTCTCAGTTTATCAGGAACTTTATGATTATTAAAATAATAAAAAGATTTATAAAGTTAACAAAGAACAGAAATGTGTGTGCTCTAGTTATGACTTCCTGTTCGGTAATAATCAGTCAGAATGATGTAAAAACTGTTGATGTGTTAATAATAATTAAATAATAATATAAAAAATAATAATAAATTATCTGTCAGAGCGATGTGTCAGATTTCTGCTCATTAAAGTGAAGGAAGTTCCTACAAGTCTGCACGTCGCCACGGTAACTGCAGCACGCACACACACACACACACACACACACACACAGACACACAATACACACTCTCTCTCAGGTGCATGACGTGTAACCATGGGAACGTGCTCTGTCTGAGCATCAGTGCTGAGGTTTTTATGGGATGTCGGAGGAGGTTGCAGCTGTGAGACACACACACACACACACACACACACACACACACACACACACAGATATGCGTGACTGATTTGTGGCTTTTCAACTCCACAGTCAGAATATTTTTAGACATCAGATATAAAACATATTCTTGTTCATTCAGTTATATTTTGATTGTTTTTTAAATCAGTATATGTTTAGTTTAATATGTATGAGTGTTGTCACACGTTGTTGTTTATTGTCCTGTTGGAAGTTGTGTCACTACTTTAATGGATAAATATCGTGTTCATTGTTCCTTCTCCGGGGAGTCGAACCTGCACCAGAGTGGAGTTGTGAAGTCATGCTGTATCGAGTATTTCAGGGATTCTTTATAATAACTACTGCACTTTTAGTCTTAAAACTTTTTATTATTTATTATCTTTTTATATCTTCTTTTGTTCTCAGTTGCTGCTGAAGGTTACCAAATGTAATATGTTATGTATATGTTTCTCCAACAATAAATCAGCTCCTGACTGTGATTGGTCAGTTTAAAAAGGAGTGTGATGTCCTTCAGGGACAGCAGAGAGAGACATGTCCAATGGACATTTTAAATCTACAGTTTTTCCACTTTTACTTCTTTTTTTAATCATTTTTTTTGTATTTTTTTCTCTTCCTTCTCTCCTATCTTCTTCCTTTCATTCCGTCTGTTTTTCTCTGTATTTTCTCTATTGTTTTTCTGTCCTTTCTGTCCTTTTTCTCAATTTTACTTGTTTAATTGTTTTTCCTAATTTTTCCAAAATGTTTTCTTTTTCCTTTTTTCCCTCTTTGTGTTTTATACATTTTGTACTCTGTTTTTTCTCAATTTTTTCTCTCCTTTTTCTCTCTATCTCTTCCTCTGCCTTCTTTATTTTGTACCAATTTTTTTCTGAAGTTGTTTTCTCTAATATTTTTTTCTCTTTTTTCTCCATTTCTCTCTCTTTTTTTTTCTTTTTTTCTCAAAATGTCCTTTCTATTTTCTCCCCTTTTTCTGCTTTTTCTCTCTTATATTTATTTATCTTCTCCATTTGTTCTCTTTTTCAAAATTATTTTTATTGGATTTTCCTTGGATGCATAATTATATCAGCTGTCAGAGCACACATCAGTTTATCCCATACATCCATAGACTAGGCAAGTACAAAAAAAATGAAAACACCAAAGTTATAGTCAAAAAATACAAAAACAAAACAAATAGAAAAAACAAAAACAAATAAATGAATGAAGATAACCATATAAGAGAAAATGATACAATAAAAAATAGAAAAATAATAATAATACATAATAAATACATAATAATAATAATAAAAATTGAATAAGAGGCAGATAAGACACAAACAGACAGATCTTCTCCATTTTTTCTGACCATTTTTCTCTCTTTTCCCCATTCTTTTTCTTTCTCGCCACTCTAAAGTTTAAAGGTTTTAGAGAGTTGCTTATTGTTGCTGTCCATTCATCACTATCAGCGTCATGAGGAGTTTAACAGAACTTGGTTGGTTGGGGACCTAGCTTTAAATATTTTATTGCTTTGTCTGCCTTGTCACCGGACAAAAAAAACATGTTCCACATCGTGTTGTTGGCAGAAACACGGCGACTGGTCTGTGGATGGAAGTCTCATAAGACTTTAATGTGCAGATTAAACTAAGTCTTAAGTTATATGTAGTTTATGTTTCCAGTCACAGCTGAGAGCTGATGTTCTTTCTCTGCAGATTTAAAAATATTCTGGAGGAAACGGAGGCTCATTTTCTTTAATACTGAACGCTTTATGATGATTAAAGAGAATTAATGTTCCATGAAATAATATTCAGACGATCAAAAACTGGGACGACGGTTTGATTTGGATTCTAACTTTGTTTCAAAACTCTGCAGAAGAAAACAACACGGATCATTTTATTGGTTTTATATTAAATATATCTAATTTTACACAGATGTGTGTACTGTTGCCATGACGACACCTGCATACTGTTGACACACACACACACACACACACACACAGCAGCATGCAGCCCTGCATGTTTTCTTCTGATCTCTTCTCACATGCAGATTAGAGACAGAGTGCACACGTCTCTCTATAGAAACAGTAATAAATATTAAAAATTCATATATGCATGAACACACATTTGAAAATATGAACTAACATAAAAAATCAATGTAGAAATAAATAAATGTAGAAATAAAAAAATTAAAACGAGGAAATGTAAAAATAAGTGTGGAAATAACTGAAGAAATTAATGAAAATATAGAAGTAATTGAATAGATAAAAACAGAAATACCTAAATAAATACTAAAAGTTTCCATTTTTTTTGCATTTATTTATTTTTACTTACACTTCGCATTCTTCATACTCACACAGCAGCAATGTATAATAACAACATCAAATCCTCTTAAATTGCTTTATCTGCAGCTCTCGATATATATTGTTAGCATATTTCAATATATAATAGTGTGTGTGTGTGTGTGTGTGTGTGTGTGTGTGTGTAGCCCTGGTGCAGGTGAAGCTGTGGGCGATCGACCGTCAGTGCTATCAGACCATCATGATGAGAACCGGACTCATCAAACACGCTGAGTACATGGACTTCCTAAAGAGGTGACACAGCCAATCACAGCAGCAGACACGGGTCACATGACCGTCCATTCCAGGTTTCTGTCCATTGGTTACTGCGGTAACAGCAGAGGCTGTATCAGCTTATCTATCAATAATAATTTGATTTTTAAGAGCTTTTCTCACAAACAGGATGGAGAAGATAGACGACGGGAATAAAATAAAATAAAGTGATTAAACTCAAGATTTTAGTGGCGTGAGGTGAGGCAGATTGATTGACCCAACCGACCCACAAATCAAAAAAATGATTACAAGAACAGCCACTCTGGGACAGGAAACCAGAACACAACGAACAGCAAAATGTGAGACATAGATGATTTCCTTCCTTAGTCGACAGTGCTTTCATGAATTGGTCAAATTTCTAGATCTATATATTTATATATATATATATATATTGATAATGTATCTTTTCAGCAGCTTTCGAACTAATTTTCACTCCCCAGGCAACATTTTTTCAGAAAGTTTTATTAAAAAAAGGGAATATACATTTTTGTTTTTATGAAAACTCTGACACAATTGTATGTAATTGCCAAACCCAATGAAAAAGCATTAAAAATAACTAAATAAGGAAGACAAAGAATAAACTATTTATGTCTCTGCAGCGTTCCAACCTTCCAGGGTCTCCCAGAGGAAACGCTCAATAAGCTGGCCGACGTCATGGAGGAGGTGAGAGGATCAAATATCTTTCAGACATCACTTCTCTTCATCTTGTTTTGTTTTAAAAAATCATGACCAACATGTTGACCACGTCACTGCTGAGTGTAGAGAACAAAAGCAGCACTGGAAGAGGCAGCAATGTTTTTTTGATTTGTTGGTTGTTTGGTTGTTTTTTTGGCTGGTTGGTTGGTGGAGCGAGGACTGAGAACTTGAGTTTTATTGTTGAATATTTTATTTATAACAATAATTGATGAGGATGAAATGGCATCAGTTTCATAGTTAATTATAAATACATTTGGCCAATGCATTATTAAATTCCATTTTTTCAATATTTAATGAATGTGCTTTAAATTTTCTGTGCATTTAGTTAAAAGATGTGTTTACAATTTCCACACGTTTACTCTGGGTTCTAAGTTTGTTTGCAGAGTATGAATAAATAAATATATTTAAAAGTGTTTAGATGGCAAATGAAAATGAATATTCCACTTATATTCCCATTAACATGATGTATACTTGTCAAAATATGGACAAATGGAACGCCTCTTTCAATGGAAAAAGAATATTGTCATATTTTGAATAATAGTGGAATATTAGTGTGAATGTAACTGGCTGAACCAATCAAACAAATGCAATTTGTCAATAAAAAAAGATCAGAACAAACTACCTAACAAAAACAAATGACTGTTTTGTCTTTCTGTGTTCAGACTCATTATGAAGATGGACAGTACATCATTAGACAGGGAGCCAGAGGAGACACCTTCTTCATCATCAGCAAGGGAATGGTAATGCCTCACTCTTCTCTTTATTGATTATCGATCTGCTGACTCATCCTGATCACTGTGAATCACACCTCTTGTCAGGTGAACGTGACCCAGGAGGATGCGGCCAATCAGGAGCAGATACACCTCAGAGAGCTCAACAGGGGTGACTGGTTTGGAGAGAAAGCCCTGCAGGGGTAAGATATGAAGTTATGATGTCACCTTCAACTGGAGCCATGTTATTAGCATTTATTTTGTTTACATTGAGTCAAACTTTTGCAGTGAACTCATGGATGCACAATCAGCTGTCACTGAATTACTGTGATACTGAAGAAAATGTAAAAAACACGGAGATTGTCAATTGACCTATGGCTAAGCCACACCCCCAAACGCGATGAGCCAATCACAGTGCGCATAGCTAACTCAATACACTCGGACATTCTCTGCTTCCACATCCATTGAAATGCATTGGAGTTAGTCCGTTTTCAATCATTTTTATATGTTTTTTGTTGAGATTTTAAGTTTAAAATGGTCAAACGGTGTGCATGGGGTACATGCAACTCTGACACAAGGTATAGCCCAATAATATGGGAGCAGTAACCCGGTTCCCTATGGCAGTGATTCCCAACCGCTGTTCCGCGGCACACAAGTGTGCCGTAAGAAATCAATATCTATCAATATCAAATCCAGCGACTCCGTCTTAACGAGCGCTAACGAGGTCGGCCGGCTCGTTAACAAGAGCCTCTTGTTAACGAGCCGGCCGACCTCGTTAGCGGCAGTTAGCTACAGTTAGCTCTGTAGCAGTACAGTGTGTATGTGCTGCTGCTGCAGGAGGTGTTCACTTAGCAATCTTTGTTTGTTTACAACAAGCACCGGAATGAGCGGTGTCAGTGGGGTGAAAAGACGAGTGAAAACCTCTAACCTGTTAATGAAGGCCCTTTTGGTGACTTCGAGATGATATTTCATTTTTCTGTCTCCAAAAGTGATTAATTGCCTCCTGTGAAATTTCTCTGACTCTCACAGCTGCCATAGCACCCATCACCGAATGTTGACAGTTTGTCCGAGTGAGTGGAGGGGGCGGGGCTTAGCCATAGGTCAATTAAGTTCTGCAGCGTCTTTTATCTATGATTTCTAAGTGGATTTATGCGTGTTTAGTCTTGATGGACATCAGAGATAATGATATCCCCAGAGAGTGCAAATTACACTGATGCGTAACACAATGTGTGTTTCATGTTTGTGTGTTTACGAGTGTGATTTTGTTGCAAACTACAACACATGTTGCTTTTAGTGTTTTTCGGTTACCTGCACGCTAATTTCAGGTCCTTGTTCAAATGAATTACTTTGTGAAATCAAATCCAAGTAATAACGCATGTGCTTCCATGCATGTTGAAGTGAATGTGGCCCGTAAAATTCTGCAACTTGAAAAAAAAATTGAGCATATGAGATCCTACAGAACCACTGTGGGGAAAAAGAAACATTTTAGCACATGCTTAAAACATGGGAGATAAGTGGTGCTAAAAGCCTGGAAGCATCAGGCTGATGTGTGTGTGAAGACATGTAGCTGTTATAGCGAGGAGCCACCAGGGACATTAGGAAATACTGTGGTCACAAGTACAGTCGGACCACTGTTTGCGTGAGAGGTTTTTCCTTCTTCTATAGGTTAAAGATTATCAGCTGATCAGACGATTTTGTGTGTGTGTGTGTGTGTGTGTGTGCTATTCTTCTGTCTCTGTAAGGACCGTCAGCAGTTTGTCAACATTTGGTGTTATTGTGGTGAAAGTAAGGACATGTTTTGTGAAGTGGGAATTTAAAGCATTTACGGTAATAAGGACATTTTTAGAATGTCAGACATTTTTTTTTTTTTTTTTTTGGCCATTTTTGGGCTTTATTGATAGGACAGAGTGAAGGGGGAGACAGAGAGGAAGACATGCGGGAAAGGGCTCCGAGTCAGATTCGAACCCGGGCTTACGGGGACAATGCCTCTATGGTACGCGCTCTACCAGGTGTGCCACCGGGAATGCCCCAGAATGTCAGACATTTTTACAAATGTCACCCTCCACTTTAATATGTACACCTCTTCAACAGCTTTGTTAATGCAAATATCTAATCAGCCAATCACATAGCAGCATCTCAATGGATTTAAACATGTAGACATGGTGAAGACGAGCTGCTGAAGTTCAGCGAACATCAGAATGGGCAAGAAAGGTGATTTAAGTGACTTTGAATGTGGCGTGGTTGTTGGTGCGAGATGGGTTGGTCTGAGTATTTGACAGACTGCTGATCAAACAACGATCTCTAGGATTTACAGAGAATGGTCCAGTGAGCCTTGATGCTTGTTGATGCCAGAGGTCAGAATGACCAGACTGGTTCACCAGTGACTCAAATTATCACTCGTTACAACCAAGGTCTGCAGAAAACCATCTCTGAACGCACAACATGAAGACCACACCGCCATTCTATTAGGTACACCTTGCTAGCTAATAAAGTCACCGGTGAGTGTATATGGCTGATGTTGATTATCAACTAGATGTAGTTGGGCTCACTTTCTTGCTTTGGTTCTGGATGCAAACTCCTGCTGAGGGTCTGGACTCAGGCTGCAGGAGTGTCGGTACGTTTTAATCTCGGCCTACGGCTCCGAGCAGTCGGCGGAGAAGTCTTGGTTGGAGCCGATGTTCGGCCCAGATTGTCTGGGAATATGAACTAGTCACAGACTCATTGGGGCAGCCCTGGTAATTAGCAAAAATGTTTGCAAGCAACTGTAAACAGACAGACTGTTAAAATGAAGGTGTTCGTTTTTTATCCAACAGCTTGTGTTAACTTGGCATAAGTTAATGTGTGTGTGTGTGTGTGTGTGTGTTTGTTTGTGTGTGTGTGTGTGTGTGTGTGTGTGTGTGTGTGTGTGTGTTGTATCCACAGTGAAGATCTGAGAACAGCCAATGTCATCGCTGCTGAGGCCGTCACCTGCCTTGTCATTGACCGAGAGTAAGACATGCACACACACACACACACACACACACACACACACACACACACACACATGTCTTTGTGTAGTTGTGAGGACCACCACTTCCCCTAGCCCAACACACACATTTCAGGGTTTACCATCTCTGTTAGGACCTTCCCTGAAATTCATACAGATGATTAATTAAGGCCTTTAGAGGCTATCCTAGCATTTTCTTTGTGAGGACTGGAAAAAATGTCCTCACAACTACAAATGTCCTCACAATGTTGGTATTCTGCCATGGGTTGGTCCTCACAACTATATGAAGACAAACACACACATACACATACATACATGTCTTTAATAGTTGTGAGGACCACCACTTCCCCTAGCCCAACACACACATTTCAGGGTTTACCATCTCTGTTAGGACCTTCCCTGAAATTCATACAGATGATTAATTAAGGCCTTTAGAGGCTATCCTAGCATTTTCTTTGTGAGGACTGGAAAAAATGTCCCCACAACTACAAATGTCCTCACAATGTTGGTATTCTGCCATGGGTTGGTCCTCACAACTATATGAAGACAAACACACACACACACACACACACACACACACTGACAGATATTCAAGTAGAAGTTCACCAGACTTGAGTCAGTGGTTGTTCAGTTCTCAGGTATTTGTGCTTTACTTCAGTATCAGTTCAGTTTAGTTGAGTTGAGTGAGTGAAGCTATTGGTTTAGTTTAAGCTGCCTGCTGCCCTCTGCTGGCACAGAGCACACACAGCACTCAGATTTAAAAAATAAAATAAAATCAAGACATAGTTCAAAAAAATCAAAATAAAGTAAGAAATATTGATTAAAACATTTTGTTCATCATATTCTTGCTTCCTCTCAGTGGAGATTAGCAAAGTGAATAAACATGTGTGTTAATTAATGTGTTTCATAATGTTAATGTACAAAAAAAATATTCATTTAGAAATATATAGTTTCTTTAATTTTATAATTAATTGTTAATTAACTGCTTTTGTTTTTAATTATTTGGAGGCCTGAGGGAAATGTATTTATTTTTTATATTTTTATTTTCTGTACAAATGTTGTATTTTATCTGTGATAATGTTCCTGCAGTTTTTTTTTTTCAAAAGTTTTTTAAAATGAAATTAAAAAATCTCTGACCGTCTGTGTGCTGATTGGCTGTCATATGTTTCTTCAGCTCGTTCAAGCATCTGATTGGTGGACTGGATGACGTTTCCAATAAAGGATACGACGACGCAGAAACCAAAGCCAAGTAAGTTTAATGTGCGCATATTAAATATATTTTTGCTATATTGACACAGTTTAAATATTATAAATATTGTTTGACACTCTGACACTCTGATGCAGCAAAAAGAAGACAAGCAATTAGGTAAAACTGAAACAGAAATTAATCTCCAAATATTTTATATAATCTAAAAATATTTTCTGATTAAATATATTTCAATCTAAAGATTGAATATTATTAAATATATTAATATAACAAATAATTTATATAATATCCATTTTTTTGTTAATTAAATATAATGGAACAAAAATATTGAATAATTTAAAAAGTAACAACAAATATGCTATAAAATTTTAAAATGTATTTTTTATTTAACATTTTTAATAAATAAAAATGTTTTCAATAGTTAAAAATAACTTTTTATATTGTATATAATAAATATGATGTGTAGATTAAATAATAATAATAATAATAATAAAATGATTAAATGCACAATGTTTTTAATTAATCAACAAACATTACTATATGATAAAAAAACATATTAGTAGATTAAATATGATTTATTCTAATTATTTAATATTTTCAAATGAAGCTACAAATAATTTGATAATAAAAACATTTTAGTCATTTTTCAAGCAGAAATTTTAACATTTCTTATTCCATCTTCAAAAATGTGAATATATTCTGCTTTTCTTTGACTCAAAGTTTATGTGTTTCACAAAAAATATATATAACAGTAAACTAAATGTTTTGTTCAAATTGCACAGTTCAGTTGGAGACTTTTTAAAAACATTTGACAAATACAATTTTAATTTAATAATCCAACTAAAATAATTAGTAATAAATTTAGTTGTGCCCTAAAACAAAATAAACACATCAGTGACTAAACTCTAAATGAGTGAGGGAAATCGGAATCAACTCCATTAGTGTTTTTTCTGTCAGTGTGTGTGTGTAACTGGATCCTGTGTGCTACTTATATAAGAACAGCTAATAATACGAGCTGCAGTCAGAAGCAGGTCACTGTGAAGGACGCTCACCTTTTACACAAATCAAAGAGCTTCTGTAGAGCTCAGTGTGTCTTTAAATACAAATCTTTCATATGAATATTAGATTAAAGGATCAGCTGACTCACTGCAGCAGCAGAAACTAAAATCACAACTAAAATGATTTCACATTTCATCACACCTCTGTCCTGTTGATCCTGGAGTATAAAGAAATGAAAATATAAACATTCATACAATATATAGGCTAAAGTGAAGCACTGCTTTGTGCAGGAATGTACAAAAGTTCACAGTATAATTAACAAATAGATATAAAGAATAATATGTAATATACAGAGATGATAGAATTAATTAAACATTTGACATTTTAAATCCTGGTTTGTAAAAACTAAATGTCTGTGTGTTTTTAAATTAATGAATGAATGAATTTTATTTTTGGTTTTACTTTTAGAAATTTGTAATAACTAAAAACAAAAACAACATTATTGGATTTGCTGAAAAAAAGCATTCAAGAAGATGATATTGTGGAAATATGTATTATAGTACACACACACACACACACACACACACACACACACACAGTGTTAGTAACAGTAGATGTTGTGTGCTGTATCAGGTGACTGTTGGTCATGTGATCAATGTCAGTCTTCTTCTGTCCTCTTATGGTATGGTAAAGATTCGATACAACACACACACGCACACACACACACACACACACACACACACACACACACACACACATACTGCAATACTACACACACACACACACACACACACACACACACACACACACACACACACACAGTACTGCAGTACTACACCACACAGACACAGTGAAGAAGTTCAGATTTCTGTAAAACTGAAGAAGTAATCGATTAATTGTCAGCAATAAAATAATTAATTAACCAATTTCCTGCCGTCAATCAGGAAGGTTTTTATTATTACTTTTTATTATTGTTATTTTTGTATTTTTATTTATTCCATTTTATTTATTTATTTATTTACTTATTGTTCAATTTTTCGGCATTTTCATTTGAGTAATTCTTCCTTATCCTACAGCCTTTTTAAATGACTGAAAAAGATATTTACTCATTATATTTTGAGATTTAAATTCCAACATGAATATCTGAGAATTAAGAAAAAAGAAAGACATACTTGAAGAAAAACTTTACATTTCTTCAGCATTACAATGTATTATTATCACTCTAAGGATTTTAGGAAAATACAGGAGTTTGTCTTTTTCTTAATTTTTTTCAGTTCAATAAATTAGCTATTTATTAAAAAAACAACAACATTACAATCTAAAATTCGAGTTAGTTTTACTGGTTTGTCCTGTCACACCTTTAATCTTGGAAAGCTTTCCTATTTCTAGTGAAATCTAGTTTTATTTATTCTATTTTTAGAGTGTGAAGTGTGAAAGTGTGAAGTGTTCGAAGCTCGAGGACACTTCAGAAGGTTGGAGGATCTGAACCTCCAACTCTTCTTCTCTTCTCTTCTCTTCTCTTCTCTTCTCTTCTCTTCTCTTCTCACTCAAACAAACTATTTTTAGAGTGTTTATGTGTTGATTCGTCCTGAACGACCGGCAGCTTCTGTTTCTGCTTCCTGGAAACACACACACACACACACACACACACACACACACACACACACACACACACACACACACTAATGGTGTGTTTTCTTTGAAAAGACTCAAATAAATAAATATAAAGTTTCATAACAAACCTCAGTGTGCAGAGTTTTACCGACCCGAGCTGTTAGGAAACAAAGTTTGACATCAGATTCCTTTAAAACCAACCAACCTTGTTCCAGTTTCAGGTAAATTCTAGATTGGATAATTTTGAGACCAGTTTCAGGTTAGTTTGGAATCCGTTTCAAGTTCATTGGAGACCAGTTTCAGTGCCTGTTTCAGATTAGTTCCAGTTTAGATTATTTGGAACTAGTTTAATATTGGTTTAAGGTAACTTTAGGCCAAATTTGGTTTAAAACGAATGAATGTCATATGTTAAAAACAACGTTATTTTAGTTTGAGGTACCAGTTTCAAAGTAGTTTAAGCCAGATTCGGATCAGTTTAAAACTAATTTTACATCAGATTATTTTAAAACCAACTTCAGACTGGAACAGACTAATTCCAGATTGGATTATTTGAAACCAGTTTCAAATTGATTTGAGGCAACTTTAGGGCAAATTAATTTGAATCCAGTTTCGGGTCCGTTAAAACAAATTTATGTCAGATTTTATTAAAACTTGCCAGTTTCAAATTGGTTTGAGGCAATTTAAGGCCAAATTTGGACTAATTTGAAACCAGTTTCAGGAAGTGGACACCTGTCAACTATCTTTACACAGCCTGTGGTTCTGGACCTGTTCCACCTCCTCCCCTCCAGCCTAAGTGGTCCGTAAAGGGGGTGTGGGGTGCCAGGTGACTGGCACGGCTCTGTGGTTTCAGTTCTGGAACCAGTGAGTTCGGTGTCAGGTGTAGTGTGCCGCAGAGGCCAAGTCATCGGCACATTTAAACAGTGACAGTCAGTGTTGGAGGTGGTTTGGTTCCTGGATTCTAAAAAATGTTTCTGGATTTAAAGGTCTAACAGTGATGCCTGGTTTAAAAAGTTTTTAATTCTCAGAGAGAGAGATCTTTCAGTCATCCGTCTGGTTTTGCTCTCTGTATCCAAAACAAAATATTTGTAAAGACGACTTTCGGGTTGTCCTCTTAGACACAATCGAACTTTAAATGTGTAAACCGGAAACTGGAAACCTGAGAAAGTCTTTTAAATCTTTTGAATCCTTCGTGTCCTCTTGGTTTCGAGGTCGGGGACAGTCTGTCCTGCACCTTCTCGTCTGTCCATCTGCCCGTCTGTTTAATGAGGTTGCGTTTACGGGGTGGACCTCTGAGCAATGCTTCCACATGCTAAAAATACCAGCGGCAGCAGCAGCGGCGGCGGCGGCGTCCTGCCAGGTCCTCTCAAGTTGACTGCAGCCTCCAGTCAGAGCAGACATGAATGCTGTTTTGACACAAAGGGACAAACTTCTCTGAGGCTTTCCTCATTTGTGGTTTCAGTTTGAGCAACTTTTTCAAATCAGAAGCCCGCAAATTCCGACGTCTTGCTGTCCGGACCAGCATCCTTTCTAACCTTAATGCACACGGAGCTGGAGGATCTGGCCACCTCACCGCACCGCCGGTCCCCCCAGACCAGAACCTTGTGCCTCCTTCGCTGCCACCAGCCGATCCTCCATCATGTAAACTGGAAGTGGAGCTCCTCCTTTGAGACGGCTCTTTTACAGACGCTGTGCCGAACCTTCTCCTGAGTACTCAACTTTAATGTTTCTTTGCACTTTCGCACTTTGACCAAAAGACTTTGTTCCAAACTTTGAAGGATTTTTTTATATCTGAAGAAGTTATTTACAACAGTTTCTAGACAGAATTTTAATTTTGAAGCAGTTTCAGAATATTTCTCGACCGATTCCGAAGAAGTCGAGGGAAAAACGAGGTGTTCTTGTGATTAGATAAAGTTTGGAGATGAGAGAGTTGCTTCCGTTCCCAGCGAGGCAGCAGAGAGAACGGCTCACCAGCCTCCCTGCTCCTCCGTCCTCCTCCCCCATCACCTCCTTCTCCATCCAAACCTCCAAAAAGTTCCCGTTCTTCCACGTGGTCAAATGCTGCAGGTAGATGACGAACCTTTAACAGTTCTAAAGTCCTGTTTTCCTGCGTTCAGTGAAGGCATCGATATTTTTCTGTGTTTTCAGGTACGAGGCAGAGAATGCCTTCTTCTCCAGTCTGAAGCTGAAGGATTTCAACATCATCGACACACTCGGAGTTGGCGGCTTCGGACGCGTCGAGCTGGTACGATCCAATAACACCACATGAAATCAGATTACAAGAAATTAGATTATGTTGATAGTTTTTCCTCTTTAATGTGCAACAAATCAGCATTTAAAATTTTTAAATGTGGTGAGACAGAAAAATCACTTTACTTTCACAGATTAGTTTGAGACCAGTTTAACCTGATTATTAGAGATCAGTTTTGAATAGCTTCATGGTTTTAGATTAGATTTATTTTCCAGACCAGGTTTAAATCAGTTCGAAGCACATTTAGGTTAATTTTTTATAAATTTATAAACAGTTTGAGGTCAGTTTAAAATAAGTTTAACATCTGGATTATTAAAAAACCCCAACTTCAAACCAGTTTAAAACCATATTCAGATTAGTTATTTTCTTATATATATATCCAGATTAGTTTGAAACCTGTTTCGAGTTCACTGCAACCACTTTCAAGTTGGTTTAAAGCAATTTTAGTGCAAATTTGGATACATTTGAAACAATCTTCAGGTCAGTTTGACACTGTCTTAAATCAGATTATTATAAAAACCAACTTCAGTTTAGTTTGATACCAGTTAAGGCCAGATTTGGATTGTTTAGAAACTATTTCACATTAGATTATTTAAAAAACAACTTCAGACAAAGACGGAAACCAGTTTCTGGGCAGTTTGATGTATATTTCTTATTTAAATTCCACAACTGAGACAAACTTCTGCATGTGTGTGTGTGCTCAGCTATTTGCAGTAACTTTCCAATGAAGTATCAGTGCAGGTAACTGTAAACCAGTGGTCATGTGACACATTGGGCGGGGCTTAAGGCTTTAAGGCTTTAAGGGTTTGAGCATTCGGAGGGTTGCTTCATAGCAATGAAGGTCAGAGGGGGAACCCTGCGGAGGGTTTGCCCAAAAACAGGAAGGAATCCCCGCTCCGGGTCTCCCGTCATGCCTCTGGAGATATTTTTAGTGAATGAGTCAGAGTGAAACTGAGCTCCAGGGAAAACGCCGACCTCTGACCTCGAGACCGATGGCCTCATCCCCAAACATAACTGTTGCTACGGTGGCAGATGGTTTCCATCAGACTCTGGGGAAACTCCTTATAACAAGGTCTCTGTAATAAGTGTTAGTTAATATATTTGTATTCATGTTAAAAAGTGTTAACAGCATCATAAACACATTTGTGAGATTATTTAAAAGACACATTTTATATGAAATGTAATAAAAAGCCTGATGAGAAATTGTTTATGTCACAATTAAACTGTTGCTGTTTTTGTTGCTTTTTAAACATTAATACTCTTATAAATATAATGACACAAAAGACTAACTATTATGAAGTGCATACTCATAAATGCATAATAGCATATGTATTGATCTTAATTAAGTTCGCTAAGGGTTTAACAATGACAATTAATACATTTAACTGAATAAATTTGTTTATAATAACTCTTATGGCTTTTATGAATGTGTATAAACAGTTTTGAATGCTTATAAATGTGTTATAATGTAACAATAAACATGTTTATAATGCTGCTGTTAACACAGATAAAGTCTTAGTAACTAAAAAAATAATAAAAAATAAAATTATATATAAAGCATTTTAAAAGGACTTATAAAAGCATTGTTAACATATAATAACTTTCAGTTATTACCAGGACATTAATATATAATATAATATACATTTTTACAAGCTAGCAGTTTCCCTCTTTCTCCAGTGTTTTTGCTAAGCTAAGCTAACTGGCTGTTGCTTGATGTTTACCATAAAGACATGAAAGACAAGTCCAGTGTGTGTGTGTGTGTGTGTGTGTGTGTGTGTGTGTCTGTGTGTGTGTGTATTCCATCAGCTTTTTCAATTTTTTGTTTTGTTTTAAGAGGATTTTTTATTAACTGTTGTAATGTATAAATATATAACATTTGCCAAAATTGTGAAATGTGAAGGAATTTACGCCAGTATCTGGGGTTTAAATAAATTGAAGTTATTATTGGTTTTTATAGTTATGAAACATGATTTAAATGTTAGATATACATTTTTCTTGCTTTTGTAAAGGATGTCTAAAACATGGAGCTAATAAAAGTAGACGATTACATTTCTCTCGAAACACTTTTCACTCGTTTTGGTAAAGACTGTCTAACATATGAAGGGTAATGTCATCCATTAACAAAACGGTGAAAATGCTTGAAAAAGGTTGTTAAAAAGAAACTAATTTATTATCCATTTAATTATAAAGCATAAATACACTGTATATTTATGTGAATGCATTATCGTCATTAAAACGACAGTGGTGACAGGAAGTGGGACAAATCGGGTTTCCGGTGCAGATCGGATTTTATTTAAAGCAGCAGCTTTGTCTACATCTGGCGCTGTAGTGAGTGTTGGACGTGTGTTTGTGTTTAGGTGCAGCTGAAGAATGAGGAGGCGAAGACGTTCGCCATGAAGATCCTGAAGAAACGCCACATCGTCGACACGAGGCAGCAGGAACACATCCGCTCTGAGAAACACATCATGACCGAGGCGCACTCCGACTTCATCGTCAGGTCAGAATGCCATCATATTCATCCTCTTCATCACTGGAGATACATGTACAATAAACATGTTTTGTTATTAAATCATTGATGCAGTTTTAGACTAAAACAATCTCATAAAAAGCAAATTTCACAGTCTTTGTCAACTTATGTTGTTATTTACGCAGAATATTTCTGATGTTTACAAGTCTCCATTGAAAAACTTTTACACCTTATTGTTTTGGGTTTTTTAATAAAAAAAACAACAGTTTCTGACAAAAGCAAAACACCAAAGTAAGTCAGCGCTGCCCCTTTCAAAATAAAAGTTTCACTGAACAGTCTTTGTTTGGTGTTTTCTGCAGCATTTTTTCCCAACAAAATAACAAATAAGAACAAATAAATATGCAACTAAATAAAAGCATCACTAAATAGAATTAAAAAAAAAAAAATGTTTCTTTGTTTTTCAAAATAAAAGCTTTATTGAAAAATCTTTCCTTGGTGCTTTGTGCAGCATTTTTGTCCCACAAAAAACTGTAATCAAATAGTTACTAAAAACATTTGACTTTGGTTTTGGCTTTGTTGTTTTGTGTGGCATTTTTGTCTCAAAAAAATATTAAAAGCATCACTCAATAAATCTTTCTTTGGTTCTGGCTTTCAAAATAAAAGTTTAATTGAAAAAAAAAAAACATATATAAAAACAGGAAAAGAATATCATATAAAACACATACAATCAAAATGTCACCACAGTATAAAACTTTCTCAGACTGTGTTTTTACAGGTTGTGATGATGTCTTGTTGTTTGTGTTCAGGTTGTACCGGACGTTTAAAGACAGTAAATATCTGTACATGCTGCTGGAGGCCTGTCTAGGAGGAGAGCTGTGGACCATACTGAGGGACAGGTGCACATTTTACTCCATTCATTAACTCCACTTAGTTAAATTAATCTGTTTATTAGAGGAAAAAAAAGTGCTGTGTATTAGTTGATAAGCTGAAAATGAATAAAAGGATTAATCAACAACCATTTTTACCCAACAATTTATTTGTTTAAAACATTTCACAAGCAAAAGTCCAAACTTTTTATTGTGTCAGCTATACTCTAATGTTTGTTTTGCATAGTTATTAAGTGAATGTTTTTTTTAGGTTTTAACTGTTGGTTGGGCAAAACAAGACAGTATGTCATGTTAGACATTTGATTCTAGGATCAGTAATAAACAAACAATCACCAGATTAAGGGCCTTAAAAAAGAAAACAGCTGAAGATCACTGAACAGTAAAATGGATAGCGTTCAGTTTAATAAAACCTGAAAGCATCAAACTGTCGAGGCAGCTCACAGCTCCATGTCTCACAGCTTTTTGACCGTTTCAGGGGTTCATTTGAAGATTCGACAACCAGGTTCTACACGGCATGTGTAGTTGAAGCCTTCGCCTACCTGCATGCCAAAGGCATCATATACAGAGACCTGAAGCCTGAGAACCTCATCCTGGACAGCCGCGGATACGCCAAGCTGGTAATTCCATATTTCATCATAAAATACATTTTACATATTTAATATGTAAGAAGGGAAACAATCTCTCAATAACGATATTTATCATAATGTTTTCTGGTAATTCAATAAATCAGTAATCTATGTGAAAAAGCTGCATGGTGAAGCCTTCCTCTACATGTTTTTGTCCCGTAAACATACAATAGAATAAAAGCAAATAAATACAAATAAAAGTTGTTGTTTTTGGTTACGGCTTTCAAAATAAAAAGCTTCACTAAATATGCTATTTGCCTGTTGTTTTCTACAGAATTTTAAAAAGTATGCAGCATTTTTTTCACTAATAGAAAAAATAAACAAAAAAGAAATGAAAACAGATTTATAAGTAAAAAAGCCACTTAACATATATAATTCTGGTGTTCTGACTTTCATAATAAAAGTTTCATTTAAAAAAAAGCTGGTGTTTTCTACAACACACATGAAAGATTCACCAAAAAACAAAAAATCTTACTTTGGTTATGGTTTCACAGAACCGAGACCGGCAGCCGGAACGTATGAGAGTTGAAAACCAAATTATATGAATGTGGAGAAATGTGTTTTTATAATTTTTGTCTTTTTTCCAGGTGGACTTTGGTTTTGCCAAGAAGATCGGTTGCTGTAAGAAGACGTGGACGTTCTGCGGGACGCCAGAATACGTCGCTCCAGAGATCATCCTCAACAAGGGTCATGATGTCTCCGCAGACTACTGGTCCCTGGGCATCCTGATGTATGAGCTGCTGACCGGCAGGTGAGGACATGGACAGAGGACGGACAGCAGAGTTCAGTGAAATCAAACATTCAGTTGTTCAGTGTCCTACAGTGTCTCTGTGTGTCTCCAGTCCTCCGTTCTCAGGCCCAGATCCAATGAAAACCTACAACATCATCCTAAGAGGCATCGACATGATCGAGTTCCCCAAGAAGATCACCAAGAATGCTGCCAACCTCATCAAGAAGCTCTGCAGGTAGAGGGTGCCGTGCGTCTGAGCAGCTCAGATTAACTGTAGAATCAAAATGTATTGTTTTCATCTACAAAATAAATCTGTTTACATCAACAGAGATAATCCTTCTGAAAGGCTTGGAAACCTGAAAAACGGAGTAAAAGACATACAGAAGCACAAGTGAGTGAGTGGAGAGGATGCTGACACCAGCCTGGCTGTTTGAGCTGTGATAGTTTTCAGGTTGTTTTGCATCTAAATATAATATAAAAGATAATCTGTGTCTCTGTGTTCAGGTGGTTTGAAGGTTTTAACTGGGAGGGTCTAAAGAAAGGAACTCTGACGCCGCCGATCACGCCTGATGTGAGTTTTTTGTTTTTTTTACTTTATTTAGACAAACTCTGCAGTTGCTGAAGGTGTTTGACTCGTTGTTGTTCTGTCCAGGTTTCTTCTCCTATCGACACCAGTAACTTTGACAGTTTCCCTGAAGACATGGACGAGCCACCTCCGGACGACAACTCCGGGTGGGATTACGACTTTTAGTTCAGCTTGCACCCAAAGCCTGACACCTTATGGCTGGTGGTGAGGTCCACATCTGAGACCATTTCGCACCCGGCTGAGCAAAGTTGAGCTCTGTGTGTCGGTTGGAGGACATTTATACCCGGAGCAACTTACTGTGACGTTGCCTGTTTGGTTTATAAGCATTGTTGGACCCAGTGGGAGTACAACTCTCAATGTTTTGAAGTCACGATGTGGGTGTGCAGAAGGAAGCAGATGGAAAAGACCTGCAGGTCTCTTGATGATCAAACTGATCTGGTCTGTTTACTCTAACTGGAGACCTGAGAACTGGAAGAGGAGGTGGTTCAGGGACAAGACAAACCATCCATCCACATCAACAGTTTGCTCCTGTTTTCAAGCCCAGGGTCACTTGTTTGTCAAGTCTCTTAGAGTGGTAAATAGGTCCTAGAAATCTAGTGATGCATGCCTGGTCCAAAGGGGTATAAGCATGTTCTTCATCCTCCAAATTTTAGAGAGCTGTCAGAACTCCTTCGAAGCCTCGGAGGGTTTCTTTGAACCTGGAAAAACCCTGATTCCTTGTTTGTCTGCAGCTGAACTGGGTATTTATCTATCAGCAGTCAGTCAAATGCTATGGGTGTTGCTTTATGTCCCATATTTTGCTGCAAGACAATTGTTTATCAAGTCTTTAAGAGCAGGAGCCCTAAAAGTCTTAACATGGCATGTTTGTGGTCCTTCTTTTCCGCAAAAGAGTAAAAGCATGATCTTGACTTTCATGACCTGGAAAAAGACCTCCCATCTCTTTCAGGTTTTAGAGAACTGTAAGAACTCTGGAACATAATTGTTCTGTCAACACAAATGTGCCAACCAAGCAGAAAACATATTTTTGCAATGCCTAGGAACGACTCTGAGATATACAAACCCAGAGCAACATCGATTCCATGTTTGCCTACTGCTGAACTTTGGGTATTTTCACCCCTCAGCAGTCGGTCAGACACTTCAGGCCTTCCTTTGTCCCATATATTGCTGCAACACTTAGTTTGGACGTTTGTTTGTCATGACTGCCAGAAACCTGCTGCTTAAACCCATCAGTGAAGCCACCAGAGGCAGAAGCCGTTAAACCTTAAAGGGGTGAAGGGGCATTTAGTCAGAAAGTGCTTCCCAGAGAAAAAGACAAGTCTGGGACATCAAAGGTGGGCATGGTACACTTCAACAAACTGGTGTTTCATCAAATGGACACACAGTTGACCTGGGGCAGTACCAATGTGGATCTACTGGTTGGTTTCTTCATTCTGGGCAGAAGAGGTTGGTAGTTTTGGCAACACTGGTCCTGACATTGTTGAAAATAAGTAAGAACAAACTCACATCAGACAGTTGGCAGCTTTGAATTGTCCCTTCAGATGCCACCTAATGACATTGTAGACACCTTGGCCCTGTTTCTCTGCAGCCAATGGAAAACCTCTGTTCCTGTCAAGTGTCCTTGATCACTGGCTGACACTTGACATTTGACCCCTTGGAGGGATTTCATACTTCTATTAACTACTACTGCCTGCCTTGTGATATCTGGTGTTTAGGTTTTGTGGCCGGGTAGTCCTTAGGGGCTTTTATGGCCCTTTGAACCCAGGTTTGGCTCTCTAAGGGTGGGCTGGAGGATCGACGGTTGAACACAAACCACAGAATGAAAGACTTAACAGGCAAACTCGAGGTCACCATGATGCCTTCACTTCTCATTTCTTTATCGGAACCTTAAAATCCAAAGACTGAAAAACGAAACAAATTGGGTGTAGCAGCTGTGGTTCTCCTCGGCAAATGACGTGGAGGTGATACGAACATTTCTACTTTTAAACTTTCCTTTATCATTCTTTATGGTGTGAATCTTTGGATCATGGCATGAGAACAGATATTTTGTACATATTTCCAAGACTTCCTACATATTTTTGCACGCACCCACAAACACTCCATTCGCAGAGACACATGCACGACTTGGTTGAATTTCTTATCGGCTGTTTGTTTCAAGGCGTTTCAAAGTTGAGCTAGTTTCAGGATTGTTCCTATTTTGTTTGTAAGGTTGGTGGTGTACTTGCTTTTAAATGACCCAGTTTCAGACCTCTGCCTCACTAAACAGATCTGGTGTTGTGCTCATTGACGACTGTTGTAAAAAGTTAAGCCAATCAGAGATTTGTAGGCAGGATTTGGAATAAGGGCACCATCTTCCTTTGCCAGAGCAAGAGAAATGGTGACAAGTGTGGTTGAGATATTTGCAGCTCTACAAACAGTTTTTGTATGTCAATATACAGAAAAAACAACTCTTGGCAGATGGTGCCATGAAACGGCCAACCTCAATTTTAAAGCCAACATGGACCAGAAGTCTTTTTAAGTGCTCAAAAAGAAATGTGAATGTGTTAACTTTCAACCGCAAATCAACACATCTTTGACTAACATGATGAACGTTGAGGATTTGAGGATTCTAAGGTTTGAGGGTTTAAAGGCTGAACCACAATGGGGCAGATCAGGGCCAAATCATCCCTGGACATCACAAGTATATTTTCCATGAGAACAGATTTTTAAACATAAACATGATGAGACTTCACAAGGTCAACATACTATTAAAGACACAATGCAGGCAAATTGTTCTCACTCCCAACTTGTCAAATATAGGTGTCGTAGGTACCCCTTTAGCGTCTCTAACTCCAATGTAAGCCCAAGCACGTTGGACAAGTTGGGAGTGAGACATGTTGACGCAGGAAACACAAACTGGGTTAAAAGCAACTATATATGCACCCTTAAAAAGACTGAACCGAAAGCAAAGTCTTCATACTTTTTTTTCATGCTTACAGTTCCACTTACAGATGTCGAGTAGACGTAGACGTGCAGTCTTTAAAGGCTTGTATTTCTTCTACAAGCAAAGAGTTTAACCATAAAAAGTGTAATTTGTATTTATTATGTTTTGTGGCCTTTTGTAAAAGCAGCTGATAGTCGTGTCACTTTGGTACGAAGCCTTTGAATTTGTTCTGTGATATTTTTGTAAACTGAGCAGCGATGTGACTTCTGTGATCTCTGCATGAAAATGTAGGAAATGTTCAGTTTTCAGTCAGAGACAGAAGGTCCTATTCTCTTTCTTTCTAAAACACTGAGATATTTAGATAAATAGGATGTTATTAGCTTAGCTTAGCATAAAGAATGGAAATAGCTATGGTTTCTGGGAGTTATTTGTTGTGAGGGATTGTGTCCTTATTGCTGTCTTGTTTCTTAAATCTGATTTTCAGTAAACCCTCCAAAGTTCAAAGAATACACCAATGAACACTCTGATGAACACATAACATCTAATTTGTTTAATATTTACTAAAACACAAATGTTATGTATCTTAAATTCACCAACACACAATGGCAAACACACACAATCCAATCAAAAAGTGATTATAAAAGATGATGTTTTTGGACCAGAAGGAGAAATATTAATGTTCATATGGATTCTTAGTAATGATATGTTGTGGTTATTATGAGATTGTGTTATGAAGCTCGATGTCACTGATTTATTTGTATATACTGGGGATATAGTATTTTATGGTGTCTCAGCTGTTTGTAGATTATTATTATTATTATTATTACAGTGGCTGCTATGGTAGCTGAAGAAATGTTCCCTTGCTCTGTCTCTCAGTTCAAAAAAGCTTTATGGGCATGACTGTTAAAAACAAAACAAAAACAAAAATAAATTTGCCAAAGCAGTTTGATCTGTTTGAAAAATAAAAGCTGTAAAAAAAGGAAAGAAAAAAGGGCTGTTTCCTTGTTTCATATTGTTTGAAAACAGATGATTTCTTGTATGACAGAAGTTTATATAAATGTTTTATAAATTAAATTGTCATTTTAATATACATACCTTTTAATTTTATAACCAGCTGCAAAACACATAAGATATGACCTGTTTTTCCACAGCTGCTGTGCTTTGTTTCAGTCATTGGTGGAAGACATATTCAGATTCTTCACTGTAGTCAATTTTAAAAGTACTGAATTATTAGCCTCAAAAGTCAAATCAAATTAAAATGACTTTATTTATCCCCAAGGGGAATTTCATTTAGTCTGGTGACTCTGGAAGAATGAGACAGCCTGATGACGAAGAGAGAGGAGCCGTCCACTGCTGTTTTTTTGGTCCATAAAGGTTTTGTGTATCGGATGATCCGAGTATTTCAGGATGGCCTCGAACATCTTGACAGGTCATCTCTCCACCACCTCCTCCAGTGTGTCCAACCAGAACCAGCTCTTTTACTAGTCTGTCCAACCGCCTTGTATCTCTGTGTCTAATGCTGCCTCCCCAGCAGACTGCAGCATAAAACAACACACTACCACCACAGACTGATAAAACATCTGCAGCATCGCACTACAGATGTCCAGAGATCTGAGCTTCCTTAAGAAAAAGAGGCTCTGCCCCTTTTTGTAGAGAGCGTCTGTGTTTAGGGATCAGTCCATCTTGTTACCCAGGTATACACCTAGATACTTGTAACTTGGCACCACCTCGATGTCCACCCCACATCAAAAGTAAAAGTAGGTCTACTTATTATCAATCTTCTGCGGCGAAAACTCAAAGTAAAGAGACGTGTTTACGTCATGGTTTATACTTACTTTTATTTTGGAGGATATTTCCGGAAAACTTTTTAAAAAGTTTTAAAAAATCGCAAAATAACAACGCCACTCTGATTTCAGAACAGGTATATGATGAGATTCACCATCTTTTCTGAATCTTTCCAAACCTCTCCAGTAATTCTGCAAATTTATAATCCAGCAAAATACACAATTTTACTGTGTTATTTTTATTCTATCCAGGTATTCACGCCAGTTCTCATCAGACACCACCATGTTTCTCATTGATGTGAAATTTACATAAAAGCCTTTTATCCTTTAGGGGGAAGAGTGGCCACCGGGAAAGTCTCAGGCTACGCCCTCTAAAAGGTCCGCTCACTTTGCGTGTTTTTTTTACAAAAAAGGGATTTACCAGACTCCGGAGGTGACGTATGGTTTTCGATCGTCATGTAATTGCTTAGTGACAGTTTCGACTGTGATCCGTAATCACATACGCGACGGCTTAAACACGGGAGAAGCAACTGTGGCCGATGTCGCTAACTGCGCATGTCAGCAGCTGATGATAAACAAATAAGCATGGCTAATTATGCACAGCGTTTCTGCTGATCATTAACATAGTGATTGTGAATTAACCGGTGCTAACTTTTTTTTTGAGTGTCCGGTGCTTGTTGTAAACAAACAGAGATCACAAAGTGAACACCTCCTGCAGCAGCACATACACACTTTACTGATAGAGAGCTAACTGTTAGCCTATTAGCAATTTGAAGACTGGACGCAAAGAGTTTAACATCCCCTCCGGCTCTGTGACTGCAGCTGGGAGAGAATGCTGCAGGAGGACTGTGTGGCTTGGATGCACGGGCGGCGGCTCTTTAAGAAGAGTAAGAAAAAGTCTCCAAAAGTCTCCAATAACACCATAAAAAGTTGCTGGAGCGCTAAGGGGG
The DNA here is from genome assembly GCF_030273125.1 of Centropristis striata. Taxonomy (NCBI): domain Eukaryota; kingdom Metazoa; phylum Chordata; class Actinopteri; order Perciformes; family Serranidae; genus Centropristis; species Centropristis striata. Next base: position 26,193,081 of record NC_081537.1, on the reverse strand, counting down.
TCTGAAAAGTCGCTTAATAAAGCAACAAAGTCGCTAAGTTAGCAACACTGCTTCACTGGCTTTTACAAATGGCTCGTGTTGTTGTGGCGCCGAGTACTACGTCACATCCTGCTTAACGTTCTATCCAATCAGCAACCAGGCTTTTTTTTAGGGGAAAAAACGGCCCTGGAACGAAAAGAGTCTCCTCAAAAGACCACTCAGGACGGCTCATATTCAAATTAGGGGCGTTTCGGCGAGTGAGATCCACCTCATTCTAGATATTGGGCTGTAGTGGAAACACCCTTATTGCTCCAACTAGCCATCTTTTAATTGTTCGTCGTCTGTTCACTGCCTCATAGGCGGCTGCATTCAGAGAGCCAGCGGCGGCTGACGGACCATAAACGGGTACATTAATGTGTAACGCTCGCCGTGTTTTCTCGGTCTTAAAATGTCAAACTGTATTACTAACAGATGGAATAAACTGTTGATATGCTATTTATCGTTGCTCCAGCTATTCATCTAACTTTTAGGCCGTTTAGAGCGCTGTATTTAGCGAGCTTGCGAAGGTGAATCAGTCAGGTCCGCGAACGCAACGGCCGCCGTCTTGTATCGTTGTTAAACGATAAAACTTCATCTTTTAACACGTGAAGTTAATCTTGTATACAATAATAGTCATTGTTCTAGCTAGCCATCAATCTTTTAGGCCGTTGACACAGCAGTATTCAACGAGTCGCCCGCGGATAATTAACCTCGTTCAGGTCCGTGAACGCCACGGTCGCCGTGTTATACAGCTGTTTTTACACAGCTGGCGGGGTCACTTGTCGTAGACTGAAGTGCATAGCGCTGTATAATAAACTGTTTTCAGAGAATCCAAGTGAAATATAGGCAGAAAGTATGGCATGTGTCCTGACTGTGTCCTCTGTTATGTTATAGATGTTTTTCAACTGTTCAGCTAAGCAACCTAAGTATTAGGCCTAAGTCATTTATTCACGTTTATTAGCAGTAAGTACTTGTGCTGAAGTTCATTTTCTATTTTTAGACGGAACATCCAAAACTCTCTGTCTTCGGTGGAAACGCAGGCCAAAGTACAGAAGACGGCGGCCCCTGAGCCTGCATTTCCAGGCAAGTTCAGCCTTTACAAATACAGACTGGAACTTTATTCTATTTCTTGTGTTTGCTGTATAATTTGCGGTTCTCTCTTATTGTGTGAATGCAGCCTCCTCCTTCAGACCTGTCAGACCAGCTCTCCCCTCAACATCATCTGAGGAGCCCTCGGATAAAGAGCTGGTCCAAGCGGTAGGCAACATGGAGCAGTGTGAGTAAAAAAAACATACATGTAGCAAATTGTTACAAACACAAAGGCTTGAATTCATTGTTGACTTTTTATTATTTCACTTATTTCTGTAATCAGAGGACGAGAGGAAACAAGGTATGTTTGAGTAAAATAAAATGAAAACTATCTGGTCAAATCACTCCTAACTGCACAGTAACATTTTTTCCATCATCATTTCCTTCGTAAGCTGCATAACCTCTCGACCTGCAGCCTGCATCAAAGACCTGTAATCTGCTGTGTCGACATCCAAACCTCCTTCTGTGCTCCTGTAGTTTTTATCTGCTGCTTAGCTGAATGTGTTCATTTAATCACCCAATACTAACACAAAAAATCTCATTCTTTAAAGGTGCTAAATTTTATTTCTCTCAGCCTTAGATGTACAGGCCCCTCTCTTGCTCCCAGAGCATCCACCTCCTTCCACCTCCTCCTGGTCTCCAGCAGCAGCAGAAGCAGGAGCAGCATCCCAGCCGTCGCCTGAGGAAGGGCAACAGGAGGAGATGTCCCAGCCAGCCTGTACTGTCGCAGACATGGCCGCCTGGGCTTCACCGAGCCTGCTGAGTACACAGGTATACCATGTGGAAAGAAATGCATTTCAATATCAGAACTGTGAGTGCAAAAGGAGCATTAACATTAACATTCTCTCTGCTTTCAACAGGAGAACTCATGGGAATTCACCTATGGCTAAGCCCCGCCCCCTCCACTCAGCATTCGGTGACGGGCGCTATGGCAGCTGTGACAGTCGGAGATATTTCACAGGAGGCAATTGATCATTTTTGGACACAGAAAGATGAAATATCATCTCGAAGTCACCAAAAGGGCCTTCATTATGCATTGGAGGGTTATGTTAATAATTTTATTGTTGAGAAGGTCGCTGAAGTTTAAGTTTAAGCTCCAGGCAAATATTTACAGGTCACAATGTAAACGTGATAAGCCGCATCTCGTTGCTGTCACAATCTAAGACAACAAGATAGAGGATCAGCATTGTTCACGCACTGCAGGGTAAGAAATATGATTTACTTTCAATTTATTAATTTATTATTATATATTATTACTTTCAATTTATTAATCTAACTTGACATGAGTTGTAAAATATGCTATGGTAATTGCTACTAGCTTATTTTCATCCGTTAATATACACTAACAGTAACAGGTTCCATGTCATTGATCTGACACATCATTGGGTTTGAATCCATAGGGAACCAGGTTACTGCTCCCGTATCATTGGTCTATTCCACTATGTTGACCAGCTGCAGGGGAGAGATCAGCTGACCTGTACAAGTCAGGCCCAGCAGTGGCATCGGCAGAGAGGCCAGCGGATCATAAGCGGCCAACCCATCACGTTTGTCATTATTGCCAAAGCAAAGGCTAAACGTAAAAAGAAGCCGGGCATCTGCTCCTACAGCCCAAACAGGTAATCATAGGTTGATGTCATGTACAGCAGACAGGCAGAGTGCTTGAGGATGTCAGCTTGGACCCTGACACTCCGGACGAGGCTGCTGCCATCGAGGCACTAGAGCAGCTATTCTCAACCTTGGGGTCGGGACCCCAATTGGGGTCACGAGATGATTTCTGGGGGTCGCCAAATCATTTTGGAAGTCAGCTCTGTCTTCACTGTGTTAAAGTGTTAATGTGTTTTAGCCTTTTTGGTCATTTAATGTCTGTTTTTGGTCATTCTGGGTTTTTTTAAAGTCATTTTGTGTCTTTTTTGGTCATTTTGTGTCTTTTTTTGATCATTTTGTGGTCAATTTGTCTTTTTTTAGTCATTTGGTGTCTTTTTTGGGTCATTTTGTGTCTTTTTTTGGTCATTTTGTGCCTTTTTTGGTCATTTTGTGTCTTTTTTTTTTATCATTTTGTGGTCAATTTGTGTCTTTTTTGGTCATTTTGTGTCCTTTTTTGGTAATTTTGTGTCTTTTTGGTAATTTTGTTTCTTTTTTGGGTCATTTTGTGTCTTTTTTGGTCATTTTGTGTCTTTTTTGGTCATTTTGTTTCCTTTTTTGGGTCATTTTGTTTCTTTTTTGGGTCATTTTGTTTCTTTTTTGAGTGATCTGAACTGTGCGTATTCTGTTTATTGAGCGGGGGTCGTAGACAACATGCATGTTAAATTGGGGGTCGCGACTCAAAAAGGTTGAGAACTACTGCTCTAGAGGACGTGGATGAGGGTAGCGAGGAGGACGTGGAGGACCCAACCGTCTTCCTGCCAGATACCCCATCCTCAGCAGCCCGGTCAGGTGATCCAGATGATGCACCCCCGTCTGAGCCATCCGATCCGTTGCCCATGCTCCAGATGCCCCTCCCGAGGCCTCCGATGATCAGGCTCCTGCCTCCCAGCAGCCCTCCTCAGATTCTGAGGTGACATTTCTGTCTTACAATAAAATATCTGTGATGATTCAGATTTCAGACAATTTTATTAATCCCAGAAGGGTAATGTAGTTTCACATTGCTCACAACAGAAACTGCTCTCTTCCACTTTTACAGTCTCAATACAAATACAATACAAATTCAAATTATGTAATTCAAATTCAGGTTTTTAATGCAATTATTCAAGTTAAGCAATTCAAATTCAAATATAAACTAGGACTGCGCGCAGTACTGAACGGGCCCTCGCAGTACACGCGTGTCGGGGCATGCTGCCGTCGGGGTTTGTGCGTTACAGGGGCCAGTCTATACCACCCCTATGAATTTCATTGCCTTAAGTCTTATGGTCTGGGCACATTGGCACTTATTAAATTAAACTGCCGCCAGAGCGCCATCTAGGGGCCGATCAATGAAATCTTCAAGGCTTATCCTCAGGAGGGCATTGACAATAAGTTTACCAAATTTGGTGTTAATCCGACCAACCAATGTGGAGATATAAAATACTTCAATTTAAAGAGCGCCACCTAGTGGTCATCGCCCAAAATTTTGCACAGAGCCTCAGGGGCTCATGGGGAAGTAGTTACCTGAGTTTCATGTCATTCAGACACACCAATGTGGAGATATGCAACACTTGTGTTGATAATAGCGCCACCTGCAGGAAGTTGTTATTTAATAACTTGAGTATTCTTTGGGTTATCAAAATTCTTTTAATAACTTTTTGTCATGAGGGTCTATAGATGCTGTGTGCAAAGTTTGGTGCAAAACGATGAAATTGCCTAGGAGGAGTTCGAAAAAGTAGGTTTGCGACATTTCGCGAATTTGCGAAAAAAAACTCTAGGCGAAAATGGGCGTGGCTTATATCACGAGATTCAGCACAACTCAGTGAACGCGTGGATATAAGTTTTTTGAATGTGCGATAAAGTATGTGGGAGTTATTAGCCAAAACGCACTTTCCTTTATTATAGCGCCACCTAGTGGTGGAAATTCAGGATTACAATAGATTATAAAATTTTTCGCCATGTGTGACTTATATTTAAAGTTTCATGAGTTTTGGGGTATGTTCAGGCAGTGAAATATGCGATCATTTGGGAAGAAGAATAATAATAAAAAAAATAATAATAAACTAGGACTGCGCGCAGTACTGAACGGGCCCTCGCAGTACACGCGTGTCGGGGCATGCTGCTGTCGGGGTGTGTGCGTTACAGGGGACAGTCTATACCACCCCTATGAATTTCATTGCCTTAAGTCTTATGGTCTGGGCACAGAGGCACTTATTAAATTAAACTGCCGCCAGAGCGCCACCTAGGGGCCGATCAATAAAACCTTCAAGGGTTATCCTCAGGAGGGCATTGACAATAAGTATACCAAGTTTGGTGTTAATCCGACCAACCGATTTGGAGATATGAAACACTTCAATTTAAAGAGCGCCACCTAGTGGTCATCGGCCAAAATTTTGCAGGGAGCCTCAGGGGCTCATGGGGAAGTAGGAACCTGAGTTTCATGTCATTCAGACACACCAATGTGGAGATATGCAACACTTCGTGTTTTGTGTTGAAAATAGCGCCACCTGCAGGAAGTTGTTATTTAATAACTTGAGTATTCTTTGGGTAATCAAAATTCTTTTAATAACTTTTTGTCATGAGCGTCCATAGATGCTGTGTGCAAAGTTTGGTGCAAAACGATGAAATTGCCTAGGAGGAGTTCGAAAAAGTAGGTTTGCGACATTTCGCGCATTTGCGAAAAAAAACTCCAGGCGAAAATGGGCGTGGCCTATATCACGAGATTCAGCACAACTCAGTGAACGCGTGGATATAAGTTTTTTGAATGTGCGATAAAGTATGTGGGAGTTATTAGCCAAAACGCACTTTCCTTTATTGTAGCGCCACCTAGTGGTGAAAATTCAGGATGACAATAGATTATAAAATTTTTCGCCAGGTATGACTTATATTTAAAGTTTCGTGAGTTTTGGGGTATGTTCAGGCATTGAAAAATGCGATCATTTGGGGGGAAGAAAAATAAAAATAACTAGGACTGCGCGCAGTACTGAACGGGCCCTCGCAGTACACGCGTCGGGGCATGCTGCCGTCGGGGTGTGTGCGTTACAGGGACCAGTCTATACCACCCCTATGAATTTCATTGCCTTAAGTCTTGAGGTCAGGGCACAGTGGCACTTATTAAATTAAACTGCCGCCAGAGCTCCACCTAGGGGCCGATCAATAAAACCTTCAAGGGTTATCCTCAGGAGGGCATTGACAATAAGTCTACCAAGTTTGGTGTTAATCCATCCAACCGATTTGGAGATATAAAATACTTCAATTTAAAGAGCGCCACCTAGTGGTCATCGCCCCAAATTTTGCAGAGAGCCTCAGGGGCTCATGTGGAAGTAGTAACCTGAGTTTCATGTCATTCAGACACACCAATGTGGAGATATGCAACACTTTGTGTTTTGTGTTGAAAATAGCGCCACCTGCAGGAAGTTGTTATTTAATAACTTGAGTATTCTTTGGGTAATCACAATTCTTTTAATAACTTTTTGTCATGAGGGTCCATAGATGCTGTGTGCAAAGTTTGGTGCAGAACGATGAAATTACCTAGGAGGAGTTCGAAAAAGTAGGTTTGCGACATTTCGCGAATTTGCGAAAAAAAACGGTAGGCGAAAATGGGAGTGGCCTATATCACGAGATTCAGCACAACCCAGTCAACGCGTGAATATAAGTTTTTTGAATGTGCGATAAAGTATGTGGGAGTTATTAGCCTAAACGCGCTTTCCTTTATTATAGCGCCACCTAGTGGTGGAAATTCAGGATGACAATAGATTATAAAATTTTTCACCAGGTGTGACTTATATTTAAAGTTTCATGAGTTTTGGGGTATGTTCAGGCAGTGAAATATGCGATCATTTGGGTACGAGAAAAATAAAAATAACTAGGACTGCGCGCAGTACTGAACGGGCCCTCGCAGTACACGCGTGTCGGGGCATGCTGCCGTTCGGGTGTGTGCGTTACAGGGACCAGTCTATACCACCCCTATGAATTTCATTGCCTTAAGTCTTATGGTCTGGGCACAGTGACACTTATTAAATTAAACTGCCGCCAGAGCGCCACCTAGGGGCCGATCAATAAAACCTTCAAGGTTTATTCTCAAGTGGGCATTGACAATAAGTATACCAACTTTGGTGTTAATCCGACCAACCGATTTGGAGATATAAAATACTTCAATTTAAAGAGCGCCACCTAGTGGTCATCGCCTAAAATTTTGCAGCAAGCCTCAGGGGCTCATGGGGAAGTAGTAACCTGAGTTTCATGTCATTCAGACACACCAATGTGGAGATATGCAACACTTCGTGTTTTGTGTTGAAAATAGCGCCACCTGCAGGAAGTTGTTATTTAATAACTTGAGTATTCTTTGGGTAATCAAAATTCTTTTAATAACTTTTTGTCATGAGGGTCCATAGATGCTGTGTGCAAAGTTTGGTGCAAAACGATGAAATTGCCTAGGAGGAGTTCGAAAAAGTAGGTTTACGACATTTCGCGAATTTGCGAAAAAAAACTCTAGGCGAAAATGGGAGTGGCCTATATCACGAGATTCAGCACAACTCAGTGAACGCGTGGATATAAGTTTTTTGAATGTGCGATGAATTATGTGGGAGTTATTAGCCTTAACGCACTTTCCTTTATTATAGCGCCACCTAGTGGTGGAAATTCAGGATGACAATAGATTATAAAATTTTTCACCAGGTATGACTTATATTTAAAGTTTCATGAGTTTTGGGGTATGTTCAGGCAGTGAAATATGCGATCATTTGGGAAGAAGAAAAATAATAAAAATAAACTAGGACTGCGCGCAGTACTGAACGGGCCCTCGCAGTACACGCGTGTCGGGGCATGCTTCCGTCGGGGTTTGTGCGTTACAGGGGACAGTCTATACCACCCCTATGAATTTCATTGCCTTAAGTCTTATGGTCTGGGCACAGTGGCACTCATTAAATTAAACTGCCGCCAGAGCGCCACCTAGGGGCCAATCAATAACACCTTCAAGGGTTATCCTCACGAGGGCATTGACAATGACTATAGCAAGTTTGGTGTTAATCCGACCAACCGATTTGGAGATATAAAATACTTCAATTTAAAGAGTGCCACCTAGTGGTCATCTCCCAAAATTTTGCAGCGAGCCTCAGGGGCTCATGGGGAAGTAGTAACCTGAGTTTCATGTCATTCAGACACACCAATGTGGAGATATGCAACACTTCCTGTTTTGTGTTGAAAATAGCGCCACCTGCAGGAAGTTGTTATTTAATAACTTGAGTATTCTTTGGGTAATCAAAATTCTTTTAATAACTTTTTGTCATGAGGGTCCTTAGATGCTGTGTGCAAAGTTTGGTGCAAAACGATGAAATTGCCTAGGAGGAGTTCGAAAAAGAAGGTTTGCGACATTTCGCGAATTTGCGAAAAAAAACGGTAGGCGAAAATGGGAGTGGCCTATATCACGAGATTCAGCACAACTCAGTGAACGCGTGGATATAAGTTTTTTGAATGTGCGATGAAGTATGTGGGAGTTATTAGCTTAAACGCGTTTTCCTTTATTATTGCGCCACCTAGTGGTGGAAATTCAGGATGACAACAGATTATAAAATTTTTCACCATGTGTGACTTATATTTAAAGTTTCATGAGTTTTGGAGTATGTTCAGGCAGTGAAAAATGCGATCATTTCGTCACGAGAATAAAAAAAAAAATAATAATAATAATAAATAATCATTCGAAATACAATAGGGACCTCGCAGGTCGTTGCCTGCTCGGGCCCTAATAAAAAGAATAAACATTCGAAATACAATAGGGACCTCGCAGGTCGTTGCCTGCTCGGGCCCTAAAAAGAATAATCATTAGAAATACAATAGGGACCTCGCAGGTCGTTGCCTGCTCGGGCCCTAATAATTCAAATTCGCTTTCTGGTGGCACATATTTCAGCCCATACAAATATGCCATGAAATATGGAAAGAAACAACATCTCTTTGAAAAACAAAATGTATGTATTGTGAAAGTAAGATGGCGCCAGTGTGTGTGGCTGCCCGTCTGCTGCTCCTGCAATGTTTGGTGTTTTTGTTGTTTCTGACCATCGGCACTAAACAGATTGAGTCTCTGCTGGTGTATGATCGCTATGCCATTTTGTCTCTCCGGCAAAATGTCAAAGATCCTGGTGTGTTTGTTCGCGATGGACAAAATACTTTGCCCCCGCTCCTGGCGGGGATTCCGCCTCACCTGTTCCGGGCTTCGGCCTTACCTGTACGGCGTAAGCGTCGCCGTCGCCGCGGCAGACGCGGAGGTCGGCTGGTGAAGCTGAGGCTCCAGCTGACGCACTCTTCATCCATTTCCCGGACAGGACTTGGATTATTCTCTCGTTTTGCTGTGCCCCGGCGCTTCTTGGATCCCGTTGACGCCTGCCTGGTACCTGTCATCGGCTCATCTGAGGGGCCCCGGCCCCACCGCCTCTGCCCCCTCCGGCTCTCTCAGCGCGGGATAAACCACCGGCTCCTGAGGACGCTGCCTCAGGCTCCCCGATCCACCGGGCCACAAGCCCCGCCGGCTCCCACCAGGATCGGCTTGGTGAACGCCAGATCTCTGGCGAACAAAAGTTTCATCCTGAGGGATTTCTTTAGCTCCCGTGGCCTGGATTTCCTCTGTGTAACGGAGACCTGGATCGGTACCGGTGAGTGCAGCGCTCTTGTTGAACTTTTACCTGCTGGCTGTTCATTCTTTAACTCCCCGCGGACATCAGGTCGTGGAGGAGGAACGGCGACTGTTTACAAAAATACCTTTAAATGTAAACAGCGCACCATCTCAACGTCATTTTCCAGCTTTGAGGTGTCTTTATTTGAGGTGGGTCGTTCCGATCCGGTGCTGTGCGCCGTCATCTACCGGCCCCCCAAATACAACAAGGACTTTGTGAATGACTTTTCTGGTTTCCTGGCTGAGATTATGCCGAAATATGACTGTGCCCTTTTCCTTGTAGTGGGGCGGATTAGCTCAATATTTTACAACAATCGTTCACTTTGTGATAAAAGCATGAAATTTGGTAGATGTGTTGGTGAATATGTTTCGAACAAATCTGGATATTGGGCCACCTCAAAAGCGCCCCCTAGTGGCCGTGGCAGGCATTTGTTATACGAATAAATCAATGATGAATAAAAACTGCCCTTTTAATAATACCAACTGGTGATGAATTGTATATTGTTGGAAAGCCTGATTAGTCACCTTTACAACGAGGTACAGCTTGTAAGGATCGTGCATTCATGGAATGAGCAACGGGGCTAAACGTGTGGGTAGCACCCCCCAAAAATGTGCATCCCCTGTGTAGTGGGGCAGATTAGTTGAACAATCGTTCATTTTGTGATAAAAGCATCAAATTTGGTACACTCATTGCTGAATACATGTTTAATGAATCTGGATATTGGGCCATCGCAAAAAAAATTCTGATGGCTGTGGCGGCCATTTTTAAAAATGGCCATTTAAAAGCGGCCATTTTTAAAAATGGCCGCCAGTGGTTACTGGCGAGGAATGCTTTACCTACCCTACAGCTGCTGTTTCATGTTTTCAGCACCACAAATATTATTTAGAGACATGTTAAAGTGACAAAAGCTTTATTACAGTCTAATAGAAAAGAACATTAACTTTGTATAACATTTTATTAGGTCTTGATATTCCCATTCACAGGCTACGGCCTCCTCTTTGGCTTGTATTCTTCTGTTGCTCCTTAAAAAGAAAAAATAATTTTCAATATTGTATGACCTGCAACAATAAAAACAAAACACATTTAGACAGAGAAAAAAAATCATACATTTTAAAAATTCTACTAGGGTTACTTGTAGCAGGTTACTCTTTCTGGCAAAATCCTTGTACTGAGGTGTGTGACTTAGTCAGGCGGCTTAGCCAAATAAACGGGACACGCCGGACAAGAGCACCACATTTTTTCCACATACTCTCTATCATTATAGGTTTCAATTTTTAGTAGGAGCCACTTCATCAAGATTGCGGTGATGGCAGCCATATAAAGTCTGTGAGAAATGCTATATCTTCCAAACCACTTAGAAGGTCAATCTTGGTGTCAAAATATACATTTTCTGGGTCCAGGAATCATTTAAAGCTATTGAGAATATCACTAGATGATTATTTGATCAAATAGATATGTTCATTTTCACTCAGACTGGGCAACTCGCTTCAAGTTGCAGCAGGGAATCCTGAGTTGAAACTGTTTGGAATCAATGTTCACGGGAGAGTGTCGATTAGCTGCCGTGTACACTGCTCAAAAAATATCAAGGGAACGCTTTCATCTCATGTCAGATCTTGATCAACAAATTATTTACAGTGAGTCATCCAGTGATATTCTCAATAGCTTTAAATTATTCTTTGACCCAGAAAATGTATATTTTGACACCAAGATTGACCTTCTAAGTGGCTTGGAAGATATATTGGTTCTCATAGACTTATGGCTTATGGCTTATATGGCTGCCATCTCCGATCTGCAATCTTGATGAAGTGGCTCCTACCAAAAGTTGAAACCTTTGGTGATAGAGAGCATGTGGAAAAATGTTGGTGCTTTTGTCCGGCGTGTCCCCTTTCTTCTCAAATCTGGTCCTAAGCCGCCTGACTAACTGTGATGGAGTTATAAAATACATTTTAAAAAAAAGAAAAAAAGAACCACATGGGCAAAGGAGACATTACATATAGTGTGTGTGTGCCTGTGTGTGTGTGTGTGTGTGCCTGTGTGTGTGTGTGTGTGTGTGTGTGTGTGTGTGCAGAGAGGGATGTCCACATTCCACAGGACGTAATTTAACAGTGTCTTATTAAGCTTTCACACCCAACAGCCACTGATACATGTTCCAAGCTAACTAGCTAGCTTAAGTACCTATTTTTGCTATCTTGCTAATTTACTTTTCCGCCAAGGCCAATGATGATTGTTTTTCTCTTTAGCCTTTATGATGTTCATAGCATATTTTATTCATAATTATAACAGGTGAAATAAAATATTTAGACATACCTTGATGGACAGTCCACTGCACTGCTTGTCCCAGGAAGAAAATGCTAGCTAGCTCGATGGCTAGCCCGATTGTGGTGGGGCAGGAAAAATAACTGAAAGAGTGTCTAACTGGATTTTTGTTAATTCAATATGTGTATTTACATTTTTTAATTTACGTTTGTATATTTAGTTTAAATTTTTTAAATATTTTAAGAAATAATTTAAATATTTTTTGTAATTTTAACGAAGAAAATGACTGCTATGGCCACTAGGGGGGGCAAATTTGCGATGGCCTAATATACAGATTTGTTTGAAACATATCCACCAACACATCCACCAAATTGTGTGCTTCTATCACAAAATAAACAATTCTTGTGATTTATTGAGCTAATCCGCCCCACAGGGATGCACATTTTTGGGGGGTGCTACCCACACGTTTAGCCCCGTTGCTCATTCCATGAATGCACGATCCTTACAAGCTGTACCTCGTTGTAAAGGTGACTAATCAGGCTTTCCAACAATATACAATTCATCACCAGTTCGTATTATTAAAAGGGCAGTTTTTATTCATCATTGATTTATTTGTATAACAAATGCCTGCCACGGCCACTAGGGGGCGCTTTTGAGGTGGCCCAATATCCAGATTTGTTCGAAACATATTCACCAACACATCTACCAAATTTCATGCTTTTATCACAAAGTGAACGATTGTTAAGCTAATCCGCCCCACTATTGGGGATTTTAATATTCACGTGTGCTGTCCTGAAAAGCCGCTGGTGAAGGATTTCCTGAGCCTTATTGACTCTTTTAATTTGGTGCAGTGTGTGTCTGGTCCCACACATGAGCATGGACACACTTTAGACCTCGTCCTTTCTCATGGTTTATCTGTGTCTAACTTGGAGATCTGTGACGATGTGTTTTCTGACCATTTGCCTGTACTGTTTGAAGTCGCTTTTTCCTGTGCTGAATTTAAATCCGGCGCTCTTGTTCAGAAACGTCGGATTTTTAACTCTTGCACTGCCGGTCATTTCTCTGTGGCTTTTGACCAGCTCTGTGTGCCTCCTGTCTCTGCTGACACTGAGGAGCTCAGCTCCTGGTTTCACTCCTCCTGCAGGACCATACTGGACTCTGTGGCTCCATTAAAAACTGTGCAGCCTAAAGCTAAACCTGAGCCCTGGTTTAACGGCAGAACCCGTGAAGCTAGGCGGGAGTGCCGCAGAGCTGAACGGAAGTGGAAGAAGGACAAGCTGCTGGTTTCCTTCCATATCCTTAAAGACTGTTGGCGCCGCTACCAGAGCACCGTTAAAGAGACTAAAAGACAATACCTGGCAAACATCATTGAGACCAACCACCACAACCCACGTGTGTTATTCAAAACCATTGACTCTGTTCTAAATGCTCCACAGCCTGTCAGCTTGGAGACATCTCCTGAAATGTGTAATAACTTCCTGCACTTTTTTATTGACAAGGTTGCTACTGCTAGGTCCCTCATCTCTGCTCCTGCATCTGACCCCTCAGTCACTGCTCCTTGTTCTGCAGCTTTTGATGGTTTTGAGCCAGTGTCTCTGTCTTTTTTAGAGGACCTGGTTGGCCATATTAAGCCATCAGGTTCTCCCTGTGATGCTGTCTCCCCTCGTTTCTTCAAAGAGGTTTTCCCCAGTATAGGGCAGTCTGTATTAAATGTAATTAACAGTAGTCTGTCCTGTCTGTTCCTCAAGGTTTTAAACATGCAGTGGTGCAGCCCCTACTTAAGAAGCCTGGCCTAGATCGCAGCGTGCTGGCCAATTTTAGGCCTATCTCCAAGCTGCCCTTTATCTCTAAGGTCTTGGAGAAGGTCGTATATGGTCAGCTACAGTCTTTTCTCGATGTACATGGTGTCCTGGAGGTGTTTCAATCTGGTTTTAAAACTATGCATAGCACAGAGTCAGCTCTACTCAGAGTTTTTAACGACATCCTCCTGGCTAATGACTCCGGTGACCATGTAATTCTTGTTCTGTTGGACCTGACTGCAGCGTTTGACACCGTGGACCACAGCATCCTAGTGGCTCGGTTACGCCACCTAGTGGGCATCGGTGGTACTGCGCTAGAGTGGTTCAAGTCATATCTGACCGACAGAAGTTTAACTGTAAACCTTGGTACCTCGGAGTCCAGCCCCGCTCCACTGCTGTATGGGGTTCCACAGGGGTCGATTTTAGGGCCCCTGCTTTTTTCTTTGTATTTACTGCCTTTGGGCTCCATCTTGAGAAAGCACGGCATCCCTTTCCATTGCTACGCTGACGACAGTCAGATATATGTGCCACTTAAGAAAAAAGATGCTTTCTCCCTCACACCGCTCCTGTCATGTCTCAAAGACATCAAGGCCTGGATGGCCTTGAACTTTTTAAATTTTAATGAGAAGAAAACAGAAGTGATAGTGTTTGGCCCTAGTGGCTCTTGTGTGACCCCTCCTTTTGACTTGGGCCCTCTGGCAGATTTTATAAGACCAACTGTGTCAAATTTAGGTTTTAAGATGGACAGTGATTTTAAATTAGATCGTCAGATTAGCGCTGCTGTGAGGTCCAGCTTTTTCCACATCAGGCAGCTGGCTAAGGTGAAGCCTTTCCTTAAGCACGAGCACTTTGAAACGGTAATCCACGCCTTCGTTACATCTCGGCTTGATTACTGTAACTCACTTTACCTTGGAGTCAGCCAGTCCTCCCTCGCACGGCTCCAGTTAGTGCAAAACGCGGCTGCTCGCCTCTTAACTGGAGTTCGTAAGAGGGAGCACATAACTCCCATCCTGGCCTCCCTCCACTGGCTGCCTGTGCATTTTAGAGTCCATTTTAAGATTCTTTTATTTGTTTTTAAATCTTTAAATGGTCTCGCCCCACTGTACCTCTCTGAGCTCCTCCACCCCTACGCTCCTGCTCGGTGCCTCAGGTCAGCTGATCTGCTGCTCCTGGAGGTACCGAGGTCAAAACGGAAGCTCAGAGGGGACAGAGCTTTTTCTGTTGCAGCCCCCAAACTATGGAATGAGCTGCCTTTGCACATCAGACAAGCCTCCTCACTGTCCATTTTTAAAAGTCATCTTAAAACCTATTTTTATTCCTTGGCTTTTAACCACGCATGAGACTCTGCTCTTGTTTTTAGTGTTTTATGGTTTGCTTTTATTTATTGTTTTTTAAATTGTCTTTTAAAAAGCAATAAATCTATTTATTTTAGTGTTTATTTTCCTGTTTTATTTATTTTATTGTCTCTTGTTCTGTTTGTTTATGTACAGCACTTTGTTGCGGCTGTTGTTGTTTTAAAGTGCTTTACAAATAAAGTTGAGTTGAGTTGAGTTGAGTTGAGTGGTTTTATTATTGAGAAACTGTTTTTTTCTACTTTGGAGTCAGCTGGGTTTCACAAAAGATATAACTACATTAAAAAGCATGAAGCTTCCTGTTGGAATGACATAAAAAATTATTTATTATTATTGAAAACAAACATGTCCAACTTAGCAACACAGTTCTCAGGCCCTGTGTGTTTGAATGTAAACATAAATTTGATTAGACACTGAGAGTCTTCTGATCATACAGAATAACTTTACTTTAATAACAGTTTATTAACTCCAGTGATGGATGAATCAGCTTTGGAGCGCTACTTTGATAAATTCATTGCAAATGTGAGTAAAAGCAAATCTCATATACAGAAGCAGGGAGGATGGAAAGAGGAGAGGTGACAGGGTCAAGTGGCGTCTTTTTATCAGTGTTCAACATGTGGGCAGTAAAAAGGAACCCGAGGTCGTTAAAAGCTGCTGATGTTTTTGTGTGCTGCAGGATGCACTGAAAGAGTGGAAACCATCCTGTTATTTCTAGCGCCCTCTGCTGTTACCCTCCAACAACACAGCTTCAGTTACACATGGCATCTGTTGTACCCCGTGATACGATTTGACCCGTGACTTCTCCTCTTTTCAGCCTCCTTGTTCAGACCTGAACCAACTAATGTTATGTATTAGTCAGTGTTGAAAAGTGACTACGCACCTTTACTCAAGTACTGTGCTGCCCTACAAAGCCTAACTGCAGTAACTACATTTTTGGTCAAAGTTGAGTTATAACTAAAAATGAACTCCTTGATGTTTGTTTTATCTTGTGACAAAGTTTTAAATTTCAATTGTGCTTTGTCTCAGAAAAAAATATTTTTTTAAAATTGAAGTAACTACAAAATCCAACTTAAAACCAAAGCATACCGCAGTAATTGCACTTACCACGGTCCGCTTTGGATATATATATACGCATTTAAACATCGAACAAAAACATTGTAGCCTTTATTTCTTCATTGTGTTGAAAAGTGAAGACAAGAATAACAGACATTATATGTTTGTTTGATTTGTTTATTCAAATCTTTGAATAGAGTTGTTAAATGCACTTATAACAAAATCAATTTGAAAATGTTTATTCACTGAAAACAAAATATAAAAGCTGAAAGGAGACAACAACACTGTGGTTACTGCACTCTGTTTTGTATCACTATTAGAACCTATTACAACAATGCAAAACCAGAGAGCAGTAACTACGTTTTTAGAGTCAAAGGTCAAATAAATCATCATGATTTTTGAGCATAAAAATAACATCATCAATACATGTAGAAATAAGTGTCATATTACCTACCTACCTATAACCCATTTGGCTGGCCAGTTAAAAAACTTTAGAGCAGTTTTTCTCAGTTTAACCCCTTAGCATAGTTACTGCAGTTAGTATTTGTAGGGCAGCGTACTTAAGTACAGTTTTGAGGTACTTTACATGAGTATTTCCATTTTATGTAACTTTTTACTTCACTACATCTCAGAGGGAAATATTGTACTTTTTACTCCACTACATTTAGCTGACAGCTTTAGTTACTTTTCAGGTGGAGATTTAATATGAAAAACATGATACATTTTAATTAATTAAAGCCCCTAACAGTATATTAGGTAGCTAACATTAGCCCAACCTGGACAACAGTAAAGTACTGCTTACATTAATGCATCAATAATATAACAATATATTTGGAATATATAAAAGAATCTGCATAACGAGTACTTTTAATGTTGATTCTTTACATTTTCAAATTTTGATGCTGATACTTTTGTGCTTTAACTTACGTACGATTTTCTCTTGTTTTCCTTTCCTTACCTTTTTATTATATTTTCCCTTCTTTTCATCTCTTTCCTTTCTTTTCTCCACTTTCTATAATTTCCTTTTCTTTTCTTTTGACTTGTCCACTACTGGTGTTAGTCCATCTCTCAGTAATGACTGACTTCCTGACTTTAAAAACACCAAACAAATATATATTTTAGAATAAAATAAGTTTAGTAATTTCCTAAAACAGCTGGTCACTGTAGATTGTATCAAACTAACAAGAGGAAGTGGTGCATTTGCTCTCTTGGGATTCAAGGATAATACTTGTTACTATAGGATAAAATCATTTATGTTTCAGGTTATTTTATGGGCTTTTCTTACTATAAAATGTAGAATAACTGCAGAAAAGAGCTATTAGGATAATAAATTAAATTGGATACCGTGATTCTACAAATCAGCTTTTTATAAGATCACACACATTAAAATTTCAGGACATTGTATATTCAAAAACATTAGAAATGATGTTTCGAGTGGTACACATGTCAATTCCTGTTTGTATTAAAAAAATGTTTAAATTAAGGCAGGGGATTTATAACTTAAGGGGGTTGCTGATGTTTGAAACTCACAAAATCAGTTTTCAAGAAGACTTTAAAGTCTAAAATTATCAGAGGTTACAATAAAATTTGATTGAATTTGATTTTTCAGTTTAAGCTATCATGTGTTTTGTAACAATGTGAATTATTCAGTTAATGTAATGTATGCATGTAGATGGTACAGGAGAGGCAAAATGAAGCCTTGGGGCTTCAGCCTATTCCTTTTTCGGTTTCTGTCTGATGGATTCTTTGGTAAAAACATGATTTTATTTTATTTCTTTTGTTGTTTTTTTCCAACACTATCTTTATTAATTTTCAGACATAATAACACATACATATAACTACTGGTACTCCAAACATATGCCCCAAACCATGTAAAACAACACAAATAGTAAATATAAATCACTAACGAAAGAAGGAAACTTAAATACACAATAAAAAAATAAAAATAAAAAAAAGATATAAATACTATATAAGTAAATAAAAATAAATAATAAAATAATAAATAATAGAAATAAGAATACAGATGGGGGAGAATAAATATAAAACCAACCACTGCATATAAATGTATAAACACATAAATTAGAAAGTGGTCAGTCAACACCAGACAAACATTTTTCAAAATGGGCTGCAGAGGGCTACTTATGGTTGTTGTTTTTTAACCGAAATAAAGCATTCATTCATTCAAAAAAATATCACCGGACTTGTCCCTTAAGTTCAGATCTGTAGATGGTGTAACTCAGTCAGTAGTTTCTTGCTGCAGGACTCCTCAAAGATGGAGGAGGAGGAGGAGGAGGCGGATGAGGAGGAGAAGATGATCGATGAGTTCTGCAGCTTGCTGCCTGACGAGCTCCTGACACTGTATAAAGACGACACGGGTAAAACAACCACATGGTCATCCAAAAACTGTTGTGAGCTGAAACCAAACAAAAAGCAAAGAGTGAGAGCAGAACTGTGTTTGCAGCAGCGGAGCTCCAAGGTGGCTCGTCCATGCTGGCGGTGGATCGTCCCACGACTCCGGTGATACAGCAACCACAAATCATCCCACAGATAGAGTGAGTCACCAGCAGGTTAACCATCTGGACTCCACGAAAGTGCCAGTAGCAGTGCTGTCAGCTCCCCTCTAAAGTTCTGGTTTTTCTAGAAGTTTCCATGTCCCATTATCGCATCAACTCTTTTTCAGCAAAGGTTAAAACTACCTCGACCAAGTCTAACATGATTTTACTGAGTTTTTATTTTTATTTTTGCAGTGTGCACTCAGCATTTCAATGCATTTTTAATGCAATATTTTGTGCTTAATGTTTTTTGTGTGTGTTATGTGTTTTTTGTAATTTTATTGTGTTTTTTTATGTGTTTTTTTGTGTTTTTTTGTATTTTTGTGTGTTTCTGTGTTCAAAATGTTGATCCAGTAAGTCAAAATGAAAAAATAATAATCAGGTCTTATAGGTGAGGTTGTACTGAAAACAATTATACCAACGTGGCAGGGTGAACACTTTTTAAGTGGTTTTATACAGGCAGAGGAGTCCTAAACCAACAGAATAGCTACATGACTCTCCTCATTAGACTTCATCGTACCTTGAATACACGCCATACTTGAAGCGAATCTTCATCTTGGGTTACTTGCGCGAGGGATCATTTGTGTTTTTCACTGTAACTTGTGCGAGGTGTGCCAGTGTAGATACCAACAACGTTACACATCAACACGAACCCAAAATAAAGTGATTTAGCTGTGATTTCATGTCAATTAACGGATCAGAGGATGCTGAAATAACTACAACATGATGCTGATGTGGAAAAAGTCTGAATTCATGCTTTGTCAGGTCTGTCTGCAAGACTACAAGAAAACTACTTTTAAAATTATGTTTTTTTTTTTAAATGGAGTTTGGTTCATCAGAGGGATGCTATATCAGAATCTCCATTCTGATAAATTTCTCCCTCCAGTTGAAACATTTCAGCTCTCAGGAATATGTAAAATGCAAAAAAGGAAAATGTCCTTCTTTGCATCAACTTTGTACACAATGGCGGCATGCAAAAAGTTCACTTTGCGTTTGGTGTGAACACACCATAAAACTATACTGTGGCTTTTACATTCTCTCTCATTAAATTTGTAGTCCTTGATGCTGCATTCATGTGCTGTTGGAAAACTCCATGTCCGTTGTATGTTTGTGTGCAGGAACATCATCTCGACAGTGACGTTGGGCTGCAGTCTGGACCTGGAATTCATTTCTCGCAAAGCATGGAACGTAGAGTACAAGCCAATGGTACAGACAAGAGACAGGTTAACGTATGGACTCGGTGCAGTAATATCATCACTCCTGAGGGGAGAAGATTTTTCAGGAGTGATGATATTACTGCGCCGAGTCGAAGTGCTCCCAAGTGCTATTCCGCCATACATTATAGTTCTCCTTTTTATCCGCTTAGAAAAGCGCCACGTTTTATTTTGTGTCGCCATACTTGGTCGTTTAACTACTCGTGTAGCTGTATTTAAATAGGGAAAACGTGGAGGAGTTTGGTCGCTTCTAACTGTCCATCTGTTTGGGTCCTAATGAATGAACTGGGCTAAGCTAAGTGCTAGCCAAGTGGCGCCGCGCGCCAGGGCGATTGAGTGCACGCATTGAGACGCAAGAGGTCTGTATCAACTCGTCTTACTTGACCAAATAACATGTTTTAATATGAAAAAACGGTGGAGTGTTCCTTTAAAGCAACTACAAGGAACCTAGTTTTATGTTGAGCAGGCTTCTCCTGTGGACAAAAGCAGTAGTGTTTCCCTGAGCACCAGACTCCCTTTAGAGAACCTCTCATTTTACTGAAGCAGGGTTTGTCTTCTCTGCATCAATATCAGTTAAAAGTTTCTTTGATGAGTAAAATAATTATTACTTACAGCATATTCTGATATTTTTGCCAGGGAAGAAAAGGAGGCTTTTGTTTGAAGTTCAATCATCTTTAGAGCAAAAGTTTAAAAAGTGTGTTAACAGCTGTAGTTTTGTAATTCAGTCATTTTATATGCCGTGCATTATTTGTGCATTTTGGTTGAGTCTGATGACAGAAATCATGGATCAAGACATCCTAGAAAAGTTATGTCCATTGTAATGGATGGGGGATCTGAAAAGGTTAGATACTTTAAATTACATTGTTTTAGGCCACCTGTTTTTCCTCCTGTTGTGTTTCAGAAATTCAAGGCACTCGTCATGAGAATCCGCAAGCCACGAATCACAGCGAAGATCTTCAAAAGTGGAATTATTGTCCTTTTAGGAGCCAAGAGGTCTGTCTGTCTGGATTAATCTCCAATCAATATGGTGCTGAGCGTCAGTTTTCAGGACAGCGTATGATTCCCTCTCCTCTTTGTGTTTGTGCAGTATAGAGGACTCACGTCAGGGGGCCAGGAAGTGCGCCCGTAAGGTGCAGAAGCTCGGCTTCCCCGTCCGCTTCCTCAATTTCAAGATCAAGAACATGCAAGCCAGTTGCTCCACCTTCCCCGTCAGTCTGGAGAAGCTTTCCTTCCATCGGCACTGCAGGTCAGGAAACACTGCACCACAATCTTCAGTCTGAAAAGTGCTCTGAGTGGTTAGATTAGGACATTAGAGGTAAACTGATCGCCTCTTCCAGCAAAAGCGCAAATGAAAACAAACAATCTCAAAATGTTGCATGGTGTTCGCGAACAAGGGACTAATCAATCCACTAAAGAGTCAGCCAAGTTTTGTTGACAGTAAAGATCGGACAAGGCTCATAATGAAAACCACATTACTGCTGCATTCCCACAGCATGGTTCTACCCTAACTTAAAATGTTTTCTTTGTTTTTTCATGAGCAAAATTTGGGAATTGCACCTGGAACCTGGTACTTGTAGGTATATATATTTTGTAAAAATTCCGTTAAAATTAGTGATTAATTTGGTTAAAAACCTGGTTATTTACTGTTGTGGTGTTTACTCCAGTCTGAATGCTTCAAACTTGAAACTTGAGTTCTGATCATGCAATGTATTTTATTCACCTGTGAACAACATGAGTGATCCTGACTCAGGTTATATGTTTTTAACTCTCCACAGTTATGAACCAGAGCTGTTTCCAGGCCTGTTTTACAGCGGTGTCCCCGGAATCTCTGTTGTCATCTTTGCAACTGGGAAGATTTCTATAACCGGTAACTTATCTGTGTTTGTGTCCACACACCCCAGTTTATTGATCACCTGATGATAAATATACCACAGAATTAAGCTAAGTTTGAGTTTGAGGGCATTTAAAAACAATGTTAAGGGGGGAAATAATTAGATCCAGATCATGTTTTAGTGGATTCCAGAGACACAGCAATGTTAGACATTCATTTTTATCATAAAGACTGACGAGGGACCTGAGGGCTCCATGTGATTACACAGTCTGTGTCTCTATCTAGTGGATGAATGTCGCTACTGCATCTCTCTAACTTCATAGAGACACTCAGGCCACTTCAACCCAAACAGAACCTTACTTTCTGTTTTTTATTGAATGAATTTTATTGAATTTTTATTTATTTATTATGTTTCATCTTTCTCAGATCCAAAAAACATACAAACTGATGGTTACACCTCTGCAGAAATCTCATAAATGCTACCTTTATTATGATACCAATGTTGTTGAAATTAGTTGTAGGGTCCTTTAAGTCATTTTAAACATTGATTGGCAAGTTCTAGAGTCCTTTAAGTGGTATTAGTGATCAATGAGGAGGTTCGTGGGTCCTTTCAGTAGTTTTAGTCGACAGTGGGGAGATTTGAGGGTTCTTCAAGTCTTTTTAGTGATCGATGGGGAGGTTCTTGGGTCATTTAAGTAGTTTTAGTAATCGATGGGGAGGTTCTTGGGTCATTTAAGTAATTTTAGTCGACAGTAGGGAGATTTGAGGGTTCTTCAAGTCTTTTTAGTGATCAATGCTGAGGTTCTTGGGTCCTTTAAGTAGTTTTAGTAACCGGTGGGGAGGTTCTAGGGTAATTTAAGTAGTTTTAGTAATCGATGGGGAGGTTCTTGGGTCCTTTAAGTAGTTTTAGTAATCGATGGGAAGGTTCTAGGGTCATTTAAGTAGTTTTAGTGATCAATTGGGAGGTCCTTGGGTCCTGCCAGTAGTTTCAGGGATCAATGGGGAGGTTCTAGGTTGCTTTAGGTAGCTTTAGTGGTCGATGGGGAGGTTCTAAGGTCTTTAAAGTGGTCTAAATGTCCTTTAGTGGTACATGGTGACTGAGGAGGCTGTGAAATAGTGTTTATGAATGAAGTTTACATTGTGAAGTCTTGTGTTGAATTCCAGGAGCTCAAAACGAAGCAAAGCTCTACGAAGCACTTGATGACATCGTTTCAATCCTGAGCTGCTACAGGAGGTAGTGAGTGAGCTCTGACAGGAGTGCCAGCTCATTTAAATAAACCTAATGGTAACAAATAAACAGTTTGCTTTTTGAGTCAGTGTTTAACAGGGAGTTAACTTTCGACACATTCCACCTAGCGAGGAAACTTTTTCTCTCTACTCTACTTTTTCTCTCAGTGGCTCAATATTTCTGCATTTTAAACTGTAGGGCAGCCTGTATGGATAGTTGGATGCCAGTGTTTTCTTACCTGATGATGTTGACTGAGATATCGGCAGATATTTGGTGACAGGTGGACTGTGGGATTGGTTGCTTATTAGTTGAGCATCATATACTTCTATAAATGTGGTTACAAGCAGGACAATGCCTCCTTGGGTTGGACAATCACACCCTTGTAAAGATGAACAGATTGCATTATTATTCAAATACCTGTCTCTTCACCACCACTAGATGTCAGAATGGTTTCAGGTTGGTTTGTGTAAAATTCAACTTGTACACAAGTAGCAGTCAGGGCTCATACCTCTAATGTTTTAATTGCTAGATTTTAAAAATGGAGATTTTTTTATGTAAAGCATGGAGTAAACTGTCCAAATCTCAGGGATCAAGGTTTCATATATTATCATGTGTGCAGCAATGACAAGAAGCAAAGCAAACCTTTAATAAATGACAGGATGAGAAATAAAACCTTTGTTATTTCAGTAATTGCATCGTCATTTACAAATTTGTGTGAAATGTAACTCTTCTGAGAATTTCAGTCCCTTAGATCCCTGTGTGACGTGCTAACAGCAGCAGTTAGTGCGTGTTGGGTGAGTTAGGTATTAGTGCCATCTGCTGCACACACATCAGGAAACATCTGGGTGACGCTTCACTTGTTTAACAGGTCAGTTTGTGGCTAATGATTCAGGGAACCAGACAGGTGATGAACCCAACTGAATATCTTTGGGTTTCTTTGGGTTTTGGACCGCTGGTCAGACAGAAAATGGACTTGTCATGTTGAAGATGTCACTTTGGCCTTGAAGGGACTTGTTATGAATGATTTAAACAATTAATTGATTAGCTGAAAATCGATAGTGAAAATAATCATTATTTGCAAAAACAAGACCTCCAACCTAAACGACATTATAGGTCATTTATCAATACACCCAATACATACATGCACAGTTTGCTGTTGTAAAACAAAAGACTGCAGTTTTATTTAATTTAGGATATTACACAACTGATATAGGTTTAAAGGCAAAAAACTTCCAGATAAAGTGTTATAAAAGACACAGTAAATAAATGTACTCAAATGCCAGAGGGGAAGTAGTTACGAGGACGACATGACTACTCGAGTGACATAGTTACATGAAAAAACATGATGCACGGACATTCAGTGTTGTTTTAATCACATTGTTTACTTTTGTTTTCACATGGGACATGAACACTGTTCTCCTGGATGAAAGTCCGACACCTGAAACAACCTATTGGGTAGTTTTTAAAGGGGGACAATAGTCTGTATTTGGATTTTTTTAACAAACACCAAAACATGCGGATAGCAACAATCTTTGAAACCATCAGCTGTCTGTCTTAAAGCTTCTGGGGGCGCTTATATTTGTGAGGTTCAGGTGTAGCACAACGTACTAACCGTCTTTATAGCTGTCCAATCTGCAACCTGAAACACACAAACGTTGGAGTTGAGAGTTGGAAATAAGAGACGGCTAATTTCTGATCTCTAATTCAATAAAAGCTCAATAAAAAGCTCATAAAAAGCTAAATCGCCCTTAAAAGCGAGGTGTAAATCGACCAAATTGTATTTTCTCTCCACAGCCTGCTGTCAGTATCACGACAAAAGGACCAGAATGCTTCCAATACCTTATTTTCCTGCTGCCTATATATTCTACATTTGTATATCCTACAAAATAACATTCTGTTTTAAGGTAATGCTTAAATACTGGACGGTGATATGTTTCTGGATCTGGACTGTGGGTATAAGCTTGCCAGTGTTTGCATCTCTCACACGGCGCTCTCCCCACCATGCTTTTGTCTTATCAACTCACTTTTGATCTGTTTAGCATCCATGTGGCAAAGTTCTGATCCTGAGAATTTGAAGCCTGAAAGGAGACTTTCAATCCCAACTGAAGACCGTATTTCAGCAGAAGAGTGTTTTCTGTGACCTGCTGACCTCTGAACTGGGAGCCCTTCCTGTCTGCTCTCCAGGGCTGCAACCGCTGTGTTGACACTGAGCAGCAGGAAGTGAGGTAATCCTGCGGCTGACATGATGAGTCCTACATAAAAACTGTGAGTTATGGGAATGCTTCCTCCGCTGGTGAAACCTGGAGCTCCCTTTTTCTTCTTCCCACAGTTCTATTCTTATTCGTCAGGTTTTTAAATTTTATTTTACATAATTGTCTCAGTGACCTTTCCCGGGGCACCTGTGACCTGATCTGCTTTTTATTTCATCTGTTTCAGTTTTTCACATCCTGTCGCTCTGTCTCTCTATTTGGCTCTTCTCTCTGTCTCTCTAATAACATCCCCAGTTTCCTCTGGTCCTAATAATACCAAATGATAATCATGCTGACAGTAACACATCCTGTATTCCTCCATCACATCCCCTCCACTCTTCTCTCTCTGCTCTCTGTTTTTAACTTTTAAACAGGAAGTTAGTCCAGTGATATTGGATATTTTCCATTTTGTCATCAAATCCTTTCAGTTCAGACTCAAATCATCATTGAATGTATCTACTAACCTTCAACCACTGTCGTTTATTTTGACTCCCATAAACACAAATGCACACAAAAGTGCAAAATGTCGATTTATCTACTGCTGAAAATAGTCCCCAAAAAGTAAATGTTTCCTCCTGTTTGTTTGATATAAACTACAGCGAGCAGATGTTTTACAAAATGACAAGACTGTCCTCTTCCAAAAATACAACCCATGATCAAGTTTTGAAGCCTCGAATTTGGCATTGTGCTATGTGATGCTATGTAATCAGCTTATGCTAACACTAGCTCACTTGGTTAGCAAGGAACAATCGCTATTCTAAACAAACAGACGACTCCTTTGAGCCTCTTTTAGTCCATTTTTAAGTGACAGTTAACTCGTATGAATTGAAAACACACTGTGAAAAGGTCAAAGGTCAAAGATGAGAACACATTGCTCTGTGGTAGTGGTCTGTCAATCATAAGGTAGCCCCGCCCTGAACCCTCCCCTGCTTCCTGGTCCATCTGACTCTAAATGGGACCATAATTTACTTAATGAACATCATGCTGTATTGAACAACGATAGAGACTTTAAACTCATTGTGAGGTCTTATTTTGTTTGTTTTGTTTTTGTTTTGTTTTGTGGTTTTATCTTGCCTGTGTATACTATTTTTTATTATTATTCTGTAAAGCACTTTGCAACAGTGTTTTAAAAAGTGATATAAAATGTATTATTATTGTTATTATTATTGAAGAAGACAGTTGTTTGTCTGTATCCAGCTGTTTGTCCATTAAAAACTTGGTTTTGTTGTTATAGACCAGACTTTGTAGTACTGTAACACTTTTGTTCATGTGGCTTAAAATGACTGAGAGGGACAGACTGGTTGAGACTGGTTGAGAGTTCTAGAATGTGTAATTTTGGGGAAGTGAGGACATTTTGAGGCCTGTTTGAGGGTTAAGACTTGTTTTTTTAGGTTCAGGTTACAATTAGATTTAGAGTAAGGGTCCTAACTTCATACACATCGGGACCAGGGTACGCTCTTTTACCAACAGAGTGAGGACAGTTTTGGGAGGTGAGGACATTTAGGCCAGTCCTCACTTCTTCAAAGGCCTGCTAGACGATTAATACTTGGTTTTGAGGTTCAGGTTACAATTAGGGGCAAAAACACTTCCACAACCAGCAATTTGACCCAGTTCAAGACTCCATAAGCTGAATAAATGTCTCTGCTTTAAATATTTCCAGATTTACTGTGAATATTTGGGAAATGTAAACCAAAATTCAAAAATCCATCCTCTATTGTCATCTAGATATTAATTATTCGTTTTAAAAAATATGTCTACATGTATATAAGTATATAGATTTACACACACACTAAAAAAATAAGATGGCTACATCCATGAGCTGCGTCTACTTCTCGTCCTCTCTGAGAGCAGACAACAGTGACTCTCTACCGCCTCTGGAGGTACAAGTGGTATTACAGGACAGGACGGACCCGAGGCTATCAGGTTAGCATGTTTATTTCAGTAAATGTCTCTGCAACATGACACATAGATGTTTTTGACAAAGACTGCACTGTCACTTCACACTCTGTTGGTGTTCATTTTTAAAAGATAGTTTTAAACAAAAAATCGGACAGTTTACGCCTTTTGACAACAGTTAAAGTCCTCTCGCTGCTGTGACTCCACACTTTTTGTTTGTAAGCTTGTAAAGCTACAAAAAAAAATGCAAAGTCAACTTTTCCACTTTGGTCCGAGCCAAAGACAATGAGCAGCATGTCGGATTGCAGAGCTGTGGAGTGACACACCTGTGTTCACAGGAAGGAACAGAAAGGAAAAGCACAAACAGGGCTGTGTGCGCTCCAATAGCTGCTAACCTCGGTTACCATCTGTCTGTGAAGAGGAAGCAGGGGAGGAAGTCTCCAGAGAGCTGGATCCAAAGCAAATAACTCACATCATCCCTAACCCAGAAATGGATCCTGGAAGGAAGTGATTTAGCACTCGTCCAGCGTCCCTGGGCGGCCATCTGACGGGCCCGGGGAGGAAAATCGATCTCGATGAGTTCATTAAATATCTCATTTAGCTCTGATTGCTTCAGAGACAAACACTTGAGAAAGCCATTACACATCCTGCAGGGAAAGAATATCATGTGACGACAGAAGTCAAGAATCAATTTCACTCAAGTTGCCCCTGAAGGTGTGAATATAAATGAAATCAGCTCAAAGGGAAACATTACGAGTTATGAAACTCTTTTATATATCTGTACACATTAGTAGCTGCTGGGTTTCTCTGGGTCTAACCAGGTCAAAGCCCTGCTGTGGTGACTCCTCGATCTGGATCAAAAGACTCACAGGGGCCCCGTTGACCCTCCCTGACCCCTAAGAGGATCATCTGCAAAAGCAAAAGTCCAGATGTACCCAGCTGGAATCAGGGTTAGACATTTAAGAGCATAAATATCATATTTTTGTATTTGTTTTCAGCTTGAGGTCACCTGTGTTTGTTTAGAAAAACCCTGCTGGAACAGAAACTTCAGACACTGAGAAGTTTTCCTTGTTCTTGTTTTTCAGTAAGTCTGCTGTCTGGTTTGGAGAAAAACTTTTGCATGAAGTCAGCAAAAGCACGCTGACAAAGTGGAGCTGTAACTTCCCTTTTTTTTGCTATCTGGGCTGCACCTGCACCAAGAGCAGGCTGCAAGTCTGCAGGGAGAGGATGTCAGAGCAGAGATGCAGAAGAAGAAGGTCAGCTGTCAACCAGAACCAGAACCAGAACCACCTGCAGCTGAATGATCATGTGATGCATCAAGCTTCAGCATTTCGGAATGCTCCCTGGACGGCTTGTTGTTATTGTTTCAGAAAAGTGAAGTAGAGCTGCAACAACTAATCGATAAAATTGATTTAAAATGGAAATAATAACAGTAGTTGGCATATTAGTCATCATTGATTAGTTGTGTCTATGTTATGATGCACAGCTTCATAAACGTACATTAACTCCAATGTCTCCACGAGCACATTTCCGCTAATAAGTGCTAGTTAAATCTGTCGTCTCTGGCAGATTTATGTGTTTTTTCACGGACACACACACACACACACACACACACACACACAATTATAGGTTTATTTAAAAAGGTACGTAAAATGAAAATATTTTTTTCTCTCTCCATGATGTAATGGATGAAAGTAACTTGACAATGCTAACATTAATTTACAGCTAACACTGAAGAAAGCTAAGGTTATTTTAAAGCAATTTAATGTAATTTTAATGCCAGAGACAGAAAAAACAAACATAACAATACAATTCAAACAATACAAAAGTGTGTCTCTCAGTTGCATTTGTTTTGTAAACCTAAACTAACCTGTAGTTCTTTTGTCCATCAAAACGGACACAAACCTCTCGGA
This sequence comes from Centropristis striata, assembly GCF_030273125.1. Lineage (NCBI taxonomy): Eukaryota > Metazoa > Chordata > Actinopteri > Perciformes > Serranidae > Centropristis > Centropristis striata. Next base: position 26,164,346 of record NC_081537.1, on the reverse strand, counting down.
GATGGCAGATTTAGCTAATGCTAATTAGCTGAAATAAGGTTGTCAGTTGTCAGCCCTGTCAGCTGATGTCATAACATTTACATACACATTAGCTTGGTGGCTGCATGAGCTCATTGTCGTAGCACATCATTGTTAGCTGGTAGCAATACCACCTTAGTTAGCTGGTAGTAATATTGAAATATCATATTAATACAATAGGGCTCTGTGGGATTGCTTCATTACAATTATTGGAAAATATATAAAGTATAATTCTGTGAAATTGTATAATTTACAATGTCACGTCTGGTGTTTTTTCAGAAGTCAGATTAACTATAGTGGGTACAGGTAACGTTTTTTAAACATTTTCATGCAGAAAGATTACATATTATACCTTTAATTTCTTCTGCAGACAATTCCAGAAATTGACCAAAAATACAAATGGTTCTTGAATCTTAAAAGAAATCATGAAGGATCATGATGGGCCTCTAAATATGTCCTTTAGATTAAGATATAAAGGTAACCCTAACCCTTACAAACGCAAGGTGAGTCTGTCTGTCATGTTTGTTTTTAACCCTAAACTAACCTGTAATTCTCATACATGGCACAGTTTGGAAAACCCCTGCTATAGGGTACAACAACAGTTGTCACATGTCAACAGTGTGCTCGTCACAATTTGTATGCCATACGAATGGCACTGCAAAACTTTTCATATGAAATGATACCAACCTATCCATGATAATACATTGGTTGGCGTGTGTTTATTTGTCCATAATGTAAAAAAAGAACAACAAATTAAGAAATAGAAATCTGTTTCACTCTTTAACAGTGTAAATAAACCATTACAACAACTGTGAAAGAATTTTATATTCAACATGGCAATATAAAGAGCTTTGGAGAGGAGTGGAAGATCTCTTGTGGCAGGACAAAGCTGAAATGAAACGTTACGCCCAAACTCTGAAAAACACAGACACACAAAAAATAGAGAAAACATCCAGACCAGTTACAGAATTTTGGGGCGTGTGTTTGTTGGTTCCTCTGCAGCCTACAGTAGTTTGAAAATATATTTGTCCCTGCAGAAGAATATTAGAGTAAGCTATCTTAGCTTATTATCTTTGTGTCAACATCCTGTTTCTTAAAATATAAACTTTACAGACACAGGGACATCATATTAATAATAATATATTCAGTACTGGTGAACTGAATGATCAGCTGATAGAAATGTTAAAATACAAAAGTTCCGGCTTCTCTGCAGTGTTTCTGAAAGCAGAGCATCAGTTCACAGCAGTAAAAGTGGAACATTACATCTCAACATGTTCTGTTTTTTCCCTTACCAGAATCCTCCTGCTGCCCCCGACGGGACGTCTCCACCCTCTGACCTGCACACTGTAACATCTGGGAGGAATCAGCTGAGAGAAACAGCTGACGTTTATTTATCGTACTGATCCCTGTTTTCCTCTAAAACCTTCCACACAGCTCCACTCACGTCCTCGGTGGTCCGAGTGCAGAGCTCCTGCAGAAACAACGAGCGAAAAGCTTCACTTTAGGGCTGCAACTATAATGATAAGCGATTAATCTTTCAGTGATTATATAAAGAAATAAGCTAAATCAGATTTTATGGCATTTTGTTTACAAAAGACAACATAATTTGTTCATTCTTGTATAATTCTCTTGTAAACATTTACAGTGACATGGAACTCAAAACATGCCGTGTTGTTTTAATTAAAGATTGTTGAAGAAGTAAAGACAATGCCCTATTTTAAAGAAACCGAATAGAGCTAATGTTATTTTGAAGCAATTTTAATATTATTTTAATGCCATAAAACAGAGAAAAACAATTAGAAAGAGTGTCTCTCTGTTGCATTTGTTTTAAAACCCAAACTCATCTGTACTTGTGCCTTTGTGCCAACAGACGGAACCTGTCGGAGACGGCAGGTTTAGCTAACGCTAATTAGCTGAAATGAGCTGAAAAGGCTATTTTAATGTTATTTTAACGACAAAAACTGATAAAAAAAATAAATAAAAAAACATAAAGGGGTTCTTTCTGTTGTGTTTGTTTTTAAACCTAAACTAACCTGTAGTTGTGCTTTTGTCTGTCAAAACTGATGGAAACCTGTCCGAGACGGCAAATTTAGCTAACGCTAATTAGCTGAAATGAGGTTGTCGGTGCCACCTTAAAACGTTTACGTCCTGTCAGCTGATGTCATAACATTTACATACGCATTAGCTTGGTGGCTGCATAAGCCATTTGTGGTAGCACATCATAGTAAACTGGGTCAATTTTGAAATATCATAATGATATATTAGGATTGCTTCAATACAATTTTTGAAAAAAATATACTTTGTGGCAGATTTATTACAGTATTACTGTAACTGAGTATAATTCTGTGAAATTGTGTAATTTGCAATGTCATATCTGGTGTTTTCTCAGAAGTTAGACCAACTTGAGTGGGTACAGGTTACATAACATAACGTTTTTTAAAACATTTTAATGCAGAAAGCTTACATTTTATGTATTTAATTTCTTCTTCAAAACAGTTCGACAGGTTGACCCCAAATACTAAAATACACATGCTGACATGATGAGCCTCTAAATATGTCCTTTACTTCATGGTATACCTTTATATCTTCATTTAAAGTGTCAAAAAAGAAAGTGTTTTCTGAAGATTAAAAAAACTGTAAATAATAATGAGTTCCTTGCTATCAATAAATCAATTATTTTTCAGGGAGTTTGGCATCAGTCAGTGAGTGTTTCAGGTAAAAGTAAGGTTATTTAAAGCAACAGGAGAGTGTATTGGTGGCAGCTGAAGGGAGGAAAGAGTTAAAACTTTTCTTGTTAGTCCAGTAGGAGGTGGTATGAAGGGGGGAGGAGGGGAGGGGAGGTGTGGGGGAGGGCAGTCCCCCAGTTTTTTTCTATTGATAGCCATATTCCCCCCATTTATTCCTGCAGTCAGGACGATGCAGAGAGACGACACGACCTGTGGAGCTTCCACGCCGTAGGAACGTATGAAACATTGAGAGAATGGAGAGCTGCTCACCTCAACAGTAAGAGATTTTATTATTCATTTTACAGCATCAACCTGCACTAATCAGACCTGTGTGTGTGTCTGCAGTGTGTGGTCACATCATTACAGATGGCTGATCTCAGAGCAGCAAGCTGAAGGTTCACTCAACTAAAAAACAGCTGATTTTCTGTCATTAATGGACCAAAATTAAGCCTTATATGTTATAAATGCTTGTCAGTCTGTTCTTAAATTGAATTACTTACTCAATTTAAAGTGATCTGTTTATAAATCTAGCAACTTAAAGACAATGCACTGTATTCAATTAAAAGATTTAAAGGTGTTTAAATGTATGCATACACTTCTTCATAAAAGTGACATTTTAAGGGGTTTATATTGAGTCTGACTTTTGTTCATGACCTAAATAACAGTTGTTGTTCTTTTTTTTTTTTTATCAATAATGCACAGAATTATCATTATTCAACATAAATCAAGAAAGATTTGGTGCAAATTTTGTAAACCTATACAGGTGAAATTCAGGTCTGTGAATGTGCAGAAAAGATTTGTGGAAAAAAGTGCATGACAATAATGTTACACACACATTATAGTGGCCAGTACAAATATTGTGCGGGCTTTTGTCACGATGCATACATACATGCAGCTGTTTTCTACAGCTGCAAATCTTTTCTGCACATTCACAAACATGCATGGATTTTTCTTTGTATTTCTTCTGATAAGTCATTGTTACTGAAATCTGTGTCGTCTTTTTATATTCATATAAACTCTCAGTTAAATGTCTGAATTTCTTCTTCTTCTTCTCTTTTTTTTTGCATAATTTGTAAAATGAGACGACATGACACTCTTAATTTGGAGTCTGAAAGCTTTAATCATTCATCATTCATCTGCAGACTGAGGAGAACAAGCAGTTGATTTCTGAATTTAGTTACCTTAAAGTGACTCACACCAGCTTAAAATTCTTGCCTCCTCTTTTCAATTAAGACCAGGCTGGTAAAGGTTGATTTTTTTGCAGTGCAGTCAGCACAAATGAATCCAGAGAAATCAGGATGGCTCCGGTCAGAGTGAGCCTTTATGATGATTTTTATGTAAAAATGAAAGTACCTGAAATCTTTGATTCTTTAAAATGCATTTTTATTATTTCCAGCCAGTGTTCATTAAGTGGAGAATAGATCTACCGTAACCAGCTACAAACACCTTACTTCATTCTCCCCTAGATGATGTGTTTGGTCACACTCTTTGTTCACATTTGTGCCTCGTAACCTTCCGGTATAGGGGGACACAAGTTTTGCACAAAGTAACACAGTACAAAACATTTCCAGCATTAAGCTAAGCTAAAAAAAAAAAAATCCTTACTTGCTCTACCATACCACCGAGTGCAGCTAATTCATTGCAAATGCAATAATTCATCGGTTTTGATAATTGATGAGCTGTTTATGTCATTTATAAAGAGAAATTGACAAACATTCTTTGGTTTTAGATTCACCTTTCAAGATTTGCTGCTTTTGTTGTTTATATGTGATTTCAAATGAAATATATATTACGTTTTTGAACAAAACAAGACAAAAAAGACATATTCACATTTAACAAAACTGCATTCTTTGTAGAAAATATGCACTTATCAGCAGAACTTTCAGTTAAATATTAAACGAACTTATGGGGATATGTGGTTCAGACACTTTGATGTATCACCTTTTAATTAGAGTAAGCAACTTAATATTTGTTTTCTTTGGCTCTCATACTCATGAAAAATGTTGTGAGCCGGAAGTCTGTTGATAACCTTTACACTGAGGTCAACACAAGACACCTCAGAGAATCCTGAACGTCGCTTTTATTTTCTGTTTTCAGCTAGCTGTTCTGTGATTGGCTGATAGCTGACATCAAGATGGCCCACCTCTTCCTCGCCAGTAAGATCGCCATGCCGGATGACCTCCACAGCAAAGGCGGCCCCAGGATCCCCAGGAGCGCCCTGAGGATGCCCACATCCATCTCTGCCGAGAAGCTAAGCCGGGAAAAGGCCCGGAAGGACCGCAGCGTCGTCGTGACGACACACATCCCGCATGTCAATGAGGTGCAGCTGACGGCAGCCACCGGCGGCGCCGAGATGTCCTGCTACCGCTGCACCGTGCCGTTCGGCGTAGTTGTCCTCATCGCGGGCATCGTGGTCACGGTGGTGGCGTACACCTTCAACTCCCACGGGTCCACCATCTCTGTGCTCGGGCTGGTGCTGCTGTCGATTGGACTGGGCCTGCTGGGATCTAGCGCCGTCTGCTGGAGGGTCCGACTGGGGAAGAAGAAGGACAAACGGAGGGAGAGCCAGACCGCCCTCATGGCCAGCCAGGGGTACTGCGTGGCCTGATCGTTGTCTGGGTAACGTTAGAGTAACGCTGGTGGTTGAGATGATTAACTGCAGGGAGATGGTGAAACTGACTGCACCGTTAACAACGTTCAACCAAAACATCATCTGGTGAACTTTGCGTATCGCTAAGAGATGGAGCTTTTACTCGCTGCGGGTGGTGATGACTTTTTAAGGACGAAATAATGGTCCGAGTGGAGTATTTGGGACACACGGGGGAGTTGTGGAAACTTTAAACTCTGGACTGGAAGTGCTGGATGGCGGACAAATTTTGCTTGAGACGATGAGGTGAATAATCGATTCTTCAGACATTTTCAAGACTCAAAAAACAGATTATTTGATAAATAAAAGTGCTTAGTTCATCGATGATGTACAGTATCTCTCACTAAAAGCTGCTAATAAGCTATCAAAGACATTTAACAAGGTACTCTATTGTTGATGTTTCCCTTTCTGAGAATTTCTTCATCTCTGATAAACTCAGTTTGTGATCTCAGTAGTTCATTTGTTACTCCTAGTTAATTAATCCTTTGGCATAAAACATTGGATATAACATTTGTTTCTCTGTCTTGCGAACACTTAATCTTTCTGGACGTACAGAAAGATTAAATGCTTGCTTATAAGATCCCAAAAGTACCTTAAAAGATGCTTTTTGACCAACGCAAACCTAGTTCTAGTGCTGTTCTGGTGCTGGTGCTGGTTCCCAGTTGGTTCAATTTACGAACCATCGCAGAACCTTTTTGCTTTTCCACAGGCTCGAGAGCCACGTCATTACATCACTGTATACGTTTTTCTGCTTTCCCAGAAATGATTGCAGCAGCTTTAAGCATAATAACAACAATGCTGGACTACATCGTCTCTCTACAAACGTTGCTCCTTGGCACGGACCACTGCTTTGGTTGTGCGTCCATAGTGAAGCTTAAAAATGGCGGTCACAACTTTTAGTTGGTCTTGTTGGTCACAATAATCCCGCTCCTCGCCCCTGACGTAAGAGATTCGTTGTTAGAGACGAGCAAAGAGTTGGTGCCGCTCTGAAACCAGTTTTCCTAGCTGAGAGCCGGTTCTTTGGCTACCGAAGAACACAGACCTCCATCAAAGCCATGCCCTATATAGCCATGATTTGGTTTGGTTCTTCCATGCTGCACACTTCCACCCAGACTCATGAAAATCAGTGAGATTTTTGTAATCCTACTGAAAGAAAGAAACCAAACCACAGAGTAATGCTGTGAACACTGAGCTCAGAAATGAGGTTAATCTCTGATATGCATGCCATGTTGTATGTTTAAACTTGTGCACTATGATCCAAAGTGATAAAAAATAACCAAACGTCATGTATTCCACCGTATTAACATGAAGCTGTTTAACTGTTTAACTGATGGTTAACTTTCTTATTTTCACTCTTATTTATTCTGTGACAGTATGAATAAAACATATTTGTTGAATAAAAGTCAAAATGTAAGAGCCAACACTTACCAGACTTCTTTTTAATTTGCTCACTAAGGATTCAGAGTAAGTCAGACTGGAAAGTGAGAGCGCCTCGGCTGTTATATTTAGTTGTGTTTATGTTGCCTAGCATCCCGCAGACACACGACCAGATAATAATGGAGGAGGGTGAGGGGGGCTGCGTCATTTGGAGCAGGAGGCGGTTGTGGTGACGGGTAACGGTTACAACGCTTTGTCACTTCTGCAGTGCTAACTTTATCTCCAGCGGAGTGCAGCATCCTGGGAATGTGTGAAGGGGGTGAGAGACGTCAAGACAGAGTGGAAAAAGAGAGACAGAGAGAGAGGATGCAGAGCATCACGTCCCTAAGTTTCGTTTCTGCAGGTTCAGCTCTTCTCTGAGCATCAAAATAAAGTACTGTAATCTGTACCTGTAAGATTTTTTATTTTATTTTTTACATTTGTAATACTTTAAAACTATTTAGTAAATTGAAGGGATTGGTATCCTTTAAAAAAAAAAAAAAAAAAAAACTTAAAACACAAATAATTCATTAAAAACCCTTAACAGGAAAGGTGGGGTCTACTTAAATTTTAAATCTAAAAAAAGTGTCAAACTGTGGAGAGAACTAGTTAAAGCTTTTTGTTCGTCTTTCTAGCCAAATAGATACGATGCATGCTACATAATTTCAATGTTGCCAGTTCAAATTCAGAGAAAAGACTTGTTGTGTGCAATAGTCTTTTCTCTTACCTCCATGTCTGCCTCCAACATTCATCAACCCAAAATTTTTATCTTAATTAAAAATCAGGTCCTTTAAGATTCAAATTTAGTTGTTTTGGACAACAGTCCAAAATATAACTGTACTGTTACTTAGTGCATTTAACAATTATTTTTAAACTAAAAACAATCACACGTCAAGGTAAATAGCTCGACCACCTGGGCTCACATGTATTTACTTGTCTTCTGTTCCTCCTCAATGGTTGAAATTCAGCACTGAACAACCCACACAGAATCGTATCTCACTCACTCCTGTGTGGCGTACCTCAAGCAAGGTTTGAACCCGTCTCCATGTTGGTGGTCAGCATCCTCCGGACCATCTCCGAGAACCAATCAACAAAAAGAAGAAGAGAAAAAGAACACGAGAGAACTTCATCTCCATCAACCTGGTAGACCTCAACTGGTAGAGAAACAGTCCGAAGGTTGCAGGTTCAAATCCCATCTGGTCTGATTCTTTTCTTTCTAACAACTCGTAGATTCACAGGAAAATCTGTTGTCATTCCTCTGAGACTGAGTTACTTTCCCATAGTCTTAATAGCTCAGCTGGCAAAGATGGCTGTTGGTTCAAATCCCACTTGAATATTTTCACACACACACACATATCCTTTAATGCAACAGGTGGCTTTAATACTACTTAGTAGATTTGTAGGGATTATTTATTATCCTAACTCTTAAACAAGACAGATAATTAATCAACAACTCTTAACAGGAAATGTGGGGTCAAGTTAATTCAAAGCCAGATAAACATAAAGTCTTAAACTGTGGAGAGAACCAGTTTAAGCTTTTTGTTAGCACCCTTGGTGGCCAATGCTTCATAACTGTAATATTGGTGGTTCACCTCCAGCCAGGGGCTTTTGTTACCATTTCATTTCCTCTCTCCTCCACTTCCTGTCTGCCTCTACATTACTCAAACTCAAATCTGGTGTGTAAAAGCCTGAGGCAATAAAGACGACAGCAGCCCCAGCTGAGCCTGATGGGAACGTCATTAGCTCTGCAGGTGTTTAGTCATAAACTGAAGTATTGGACATATAAAAATGTTGACCAAATGTAATCGAACCGAATGGATCAAACATTGGTCTGATGGTGGCGCTAGATCAAAAGTCAGTATCACCAAAGTTGTTAGTATTAAATTGGTCAATTTGAATATCTGTATCAAGTAGCAACTGGTTGTGGGTTATATTGATTGATCCGTCTTGATCATGGATGTAAGGAGAAAACTGGATACAGTGTTGGAGGCGGGGCTCTGTTCATTCCTATGAATCAGTGGTGCATGAAGCCAAAAAAAGTTCTTCTGTGTAGAAAAAAATCCCTGGATCTTCTTCTGCTCTTCTGCATCTACTGGGCCTGTGGAGCAGCGATCTAAAGACTTCTACTTCCTGTTTAGCGCCCCGCAAACTTGAATGTGAATTAAATTATTAAATCTTTTAGACTTTATAAATGTTATCAGACCAAATGGATAAAACGTTGACCTGACGGTGGCACTTCATCAAAAACCAGTACCAAAGTTGATTATGGTCTGGTTATCATGAATGTCTGTACTGAATTTCATGTCAATCCATCCAATAGTTGTTGAGATATTTCATCAAAATGTGACTTGTTATGCAGGCAAAAGACTGCTGGGATCAGACACATCTCCAGTAACACTGCCAGTTGGCCCAGTTTGAGATATTTACCAGTTTGTTGGAGGTAAATAATGTAGTTTAGTGTCATAACGAGTGACCAGTGACTGACTCTTTGTGGTGCTTTGTGTCGCCTCAGGCTGTGTGAGCGCTGTTCAGAGGGGAAATCCCGACCCTCCCTTCCCTTCCTGTAACACAGTGACCAGCTGAGTGACCAGAGGGGCAACACAGTGGCAGTGTCACCCCCTCCTTCCCTGTCCTCCCCCCCTTAAACACACCCCAGACTCCCAGCCTGGCACGCAAAGAGACGCGGAGCCGGCACAATGAAAAGGGATCAGCCGGAGAACAGGAAGCTGTTTTCTGTTCCTACACACCCTTTACCAAAACTTTGAAATAATTCCCTCTGCATGCGTGTGATTGTTCTGTCACCGGGCATCAAGGTCGCCCCGAGGCCAAACAGACCTGGGTCCACACCTCTGAATCAAGGCCCACAAGCTTTTCCTCCAACTGGAGTAGGTCCTATAAAGTGAGATTTCTGCAGTTTTATTAGGAATCAGTTCATCTTTCAAAGAGGTAAAAACAACAGATCTGTGTTATCACGGTAAATCTGCAGAGACCTTCCTGTGTGGCCAAAGGTTGTTCTCATTAACTTCCTCTTTTCAAACCAAGAGTGCATGTTTGTAGCCCTTTATAGGGAACTCATTGAGATACCCTAAAGTGTTTTTAAAAAAAGTTTTCAAATGTTTCATTTTTATGTTGCAAGTCAAGGTCAATTGAGTTATTATTATTGTTATATTATTATTATACTGATATGTTGGATGCCATGGTGTCACTAGGCTTTGCTGGGAGAAATCCTTGTGGTTCTACGACCTCACAGAGAGCGAGGGGAGCCCATTTTAGATGTCCGCTGAAGTTACCAAATATGGTTCTTTGAATGATTTTCTTTTGTCAAACACGGCAAACTGTGTAGGACATCAAAAACCTAAAAACGGTTACTTTTTAGGCTTGGTCCAGGGATGTTCCCGACCATGTTTAGTAACACCTGCCTGAATTTGTAGAAAAAGATCCACTTATATTGGCACTGTTCATAACTATGAAAGTTTGCTCAGTAAAAGTTCTTGTTCTGTGTATAAAAAATACCAAGATCTTCTGCTGCTGTTCTGCATCTATTGGGCCCAGCACATTAAGATTTCTACTTCTTGTTGAATGTAAATAAAACGATTTAATCTTAATCTTCCATTATCAGACCAGGCGCCAACCTCCCGGTCTGAGCAGTAGAGCAAACCCGGATCCTTAAGCCTGCAATCTTTTTAAAAAATCCAAAAGGGGTTGCAAAAGAACTCCGGTCCTATCTGTTGCGGTTTCACCTCCACATCCCCTCCCTGCCTCCATTACTCACACCTGGCGCACTCGTTCCCAACGAGCTGGCACCCAGCACAGCACAGGTGTTCCCAATGGAGCTGATCAGGGGAACGAGCCACAGTTGGGAACAGCACACCTGCTTCCAATAATCACCTCACCTTGCTGCCTACAAAGACCGGGGTCTTCCACTCACACATCGCCAGATCTCTTGATAGAAACGCCTGGCAAGTATCTCACTGAACTTTGCTATTATCACATGCTAAATCTAGTTCCTTTGTCTGGTTTGGAGCTTGCTGCATGTATCCTCACCCATGTCCTCTGTGTTCCCCACAGAACCTGCCCAGGTGTGCCAGCTGAACCCAGGCACCCTGCCTGCTCCATCTTCACCCCTGATCACTAAATAAAACGCCCTGCGAGGCATTAATCCTCTCCTGGCCGTGCGCTTGCTTCCTTGCCAAACACCACCATTACACCTATCTATCTCAATTCAAATTGAGACTACTTTGCACTTGATTTATTGCCTGAGAAATAAATCTTAAGGCAACATTATGGTCTCAATCGCTAGTTTCAAGTCTTCTTCAAGACAATATGATGTTAATTATGTAAATAATGGTCCCATTTAGAAGAAAATAGATGATAAAGAAGCGTATGATTTGGGGCGTGGCTACATTTGATACCTTTGAAAAATTGTGTTCGGTTTTACTAGAAGACACTCAAGGAGTCGAAAACATACATTTTGTTTTAGTGCTAAGAGTTTATATTTAGATAAAACTCGGCCAGTCCAAATATGGTCTTTCATGGTGTTTCCAAAAACAAAATCACTCGATGATTCAAACGGGCAGTCCACAAACCAATGGGTGACATCATTATTCGTACAGTCAATGGTTATGACGTTTCTTTACCAATGGAAGTTGGTAAAAGTCTTTCCCAGCAGCATCGTGTGACGCAACTCTGAAGGTTGTTGGTTCAAGTCCCACCTCGAGTGTAAATTTTCTTTCTGTTGAACCTCAGCGGACTGTTTTATAAAGACACTCAGAGATCAGATAATCAGAGATCAGCCGAGTCATGTCTATTTTAATCCACTTTTAGTTCAAGTGGAGATTTTTCCGGAGGCTTTAATACTGTTTAGTACAACTTATAGAATAGATAATCCTTTAAACACCCTTAATAGGACATGTTGATCTTTCAAAGTTTTTAAAAACACCTTAAACTGTGTAGAGTTCTATTAAAACCCCTAAAATAGAGTGTCTCCAAAGGCCTCATGCCCTGTAACTGCTGTTTGAATCCAGCCATAATCCTTTGTTGCATCTACCAAAAAACAATAGTGTAGTTTCTTGTAATGTTAGTTTTTGGACATTTTTAGGCAACCTAAAAACACTTGAATTGAGGGTGGATGAAGGTGTGTTTTTCTCCATCTGTCGCCCCCCAGAAAGGTAGAGGAGCTTCAGTCTGCTTATGTTGGGACTTCCTGTCAATTAGCAACTTAACGTTAATTACCTGCAACAATAAAGAATCGACAGCTGAAGCATGATCGAACTTTCTGCTGCAGCTCGTTAGAGTTAGAGAGCAAGCAGACAGTGTCCTGGTTATCTGCAGAGGTGAGGTTTAATTACCTGTCAGGCTGCAGAGAGCTGCTGGTGACAGGCCGGCTCAGTAATGAGTCGACGCTGTCAGTCAGAGCTGCTGGGGTGCATCGCGGCTCGTTACGCGACGAATCCTCCTCGTTTCCTGCAGCTAAAACTGGAATCTGACGGTAACCTTGAGTCAGTACAGGAATCACTGCTGCCTGCTGGAGGCATGACTAATGAAATTAAAGCTGTGAGCCGCACGATGAGGCCACCAGCATTCAGACTCACAATATTATCAAGTTTTAATGTTTTAGCATTGGTTCACAATTCACAGAGTTAAAAGATTATTCTGGTTTATTTTCACCAACATGTTCTCCGAGAGAGTCCTGCCCAATGTATACTGGAAACCTAATTTATTTCACTTCCTGCCGTCACTGTCGTATTTATGATAATAAATGCACATCACATGTTTTTGTAATTTAATTAATAAGGTCATTTAGTTTCTTTTTAGTTACTTTTTCAAGCTTTTTCACAGGTTTCTAATTAAGTACGATGAAATTATCTCTATATATATTCTTAAATTTTTTTAGCTCTTAATTTTAGTCTTTAGCACCATCTATTAGTTATTCTTTACATATTTTTACATATATATTACATATTTGAATCTTCCACTTCAAAACTAGTAAAAACTTGTTATTTTTTATTATTTAAATCCCACAGGCTGCCATAAATTGCTTAAACAGGAAGTCGAACAAATCGGCTGTCCGGTTCCATCTGGAGCTCTTTTATTCTATCCATAGTTAAGAAATTCTTTTTACAAAAACAATTTAAGCCAACAGAAACATTATTTCATTTAAATCCCAGAGACTGCTGTATCTGTTGTGTCCCAATGACAAGCCTTCTGGTTGCATGTCGGCCATGTTTGGTAAACTATCAACAACTCTTTTGTAAACAAGACTTCAGAGTGATTGAGTGGTGTTAAAACGCAACAGCTGGGATAGTTTCAGTCGAGCAGCAGTGGATTCAAGATGTGGTTCGGTGTTGTGGGAAAGATCCTGTGATAGAAGCTGGTTTCAGCCTCTGAAGGAGACCAGCAGGACCAACAATGGGCTCGAAGGCCCCAGAAGGCCCCGAAAGGCTCCATTAACCAGGGAGCGGCACTTCCTTTCCTCCATCAAAAACCCATTTTTTCCCCTCAAACTTTTTCTCTGCATCTGTTTCTTTCATTTGCCGGTGTGCTGATGGATTTAGAGGCTCATAGAAATAATAGGGCGTTCTCTGGGCTCCGGGTCGTGGTGGGTGCTGTGACAGACGGGAGGCGGGTGCCGCCTTTAACACAGGAAGTTCACATTGTGTTTCAGAAGAATGGCAGCACCGAGTTGATTGCCATCGTTCCTACAGTCAGCTGTTCTGAAGAGGTTGTGATAAGAAGACTGAAGGCTGCCCCTGAGAGGTGACTCCACTTCTTTTAAACAACACAATGAGTCGGGATGGAGGTTCACTTATCGGTCCAGACCAGGGATGGGCAACTTAAATGCTGGAGGGGGCCACAGTTTTTCATGGACACTACCACAGGGCCACATATAGGACCGTGCACTTAACCAGATATGATGAAACTGCAATTTTAAATATGTTTACAGTCCAGTAACTTAACATATTTCATGCTCAAATGCATGTATAACAGTATAAATATATATTTGTATGTAAATAATACAAAAGGTTTGAAGCAAATAAAAAATAACCACTTACTGTGATTTATTTTTTTCATTGCAAGAACAGCAGACCAACATTAATTGCAAGAAGTAATTTTGTGCATTTTTACACTGCACTTTTAAGATTTCATGCTCAAATGCATGTAGTTGTACTGAGGGCCACTTCAAGTGAGGGTGCGGGCCGTATGCGCCCCCCGGGCCTCCAGTTGCCCATCCCTGGTCCAGACTGAAATATCTCTAATGCTGGATGGATGGTCATGAACTTCATGTTCCCCTGCAGCTTAAAGTTTCTCAGCAAACACTGAGACGTTTACTGTCAAGATGTCTCAATATGGTTCAAAAATAGTTCCAAAGTAGGCCAAAAGTTTTCATGCATAGTTCCCAGTAAATTACTGGATTTACTTTGCATGCACAACTAATGACTTTCCAGCAGTTTTCCAGTCCAGCAGATGGTGTAATGTAACATGTCAGGGATGGAGTGCATTAGGTGTCTGTTAGGTTAACTCAAGACTGAAAATAAGAGACATCTTTATGAGACAGTCATCTGATGAAAAATACTTTCATCCATTCTCAATTTGGTGTTTTAAGAAACACTAAATGTAATACAGGGGCTACACATGGTGTAGTAGTTAGCACTCTTGCCTCCCAGCAAGAGGGTCGCTGGTTCGACTCCGGCTTGCGGCTCTTCTGTGCATGGTCCCCTCGAATCAGCATGGGTCCTGTCCGGGTCCTCCGGCTTCGTCCCACAGTTCAAAGACATGCAGCTTAGGTTTAACTGGTGACTCTGAATTGCCCGTAGGAGTGAATGAGAGTGTGAATGGTTGTCTGTCTGCATGTGTCTGCTGCCCCATGCAACCTGAGTTAGGACAAGCAGTTAAGGATAATAGATGGATGGAATAAACATAATATAAAAAACAAGAAAAGAAAAACGTTATGATCACTGAAATTCCAGATTTTAAGTTTTTAAAAGATGGGCTTTTCACAATAAGAGACATCTAAACCAAACAGAAAAAGACACCTTCATCCACTCTTAATTAAGGTGTTTTTAGGCTGCCTGAACTGTCACTACAGGAAAGTCTACAGTATTGTTTTTTGGCAGATGCAACAAAGGAAGATGATAGATTCAAACCGGAATCACTGCAGTTACAGGGCATATGTTGAAGCCTTTGGAGACACTCTATTTTAACGGGTTTTAATTGAAATCTACACAGTTTTGAGGGTTTTTTAAGAAGTTTTAAAAGCTTTAAATGTCCTATTATGGGTGATTAAAGGATTATCTATACTGTAAGATGTACTAAAACAGTATTAAAGCTACTGCAAAACTTTCACTTTAACTGTAAGTGGATTATAACAGACATGACCCGGTTTGATCTCTGGTAATCTCTGACTGTCCTTATAAAACAGTCCTCTGAGGGTCCATAGAAGGAAAATGAAGGTACTTGTGGGTACCCATAGAACCTATTTTCATTCAGACATCCTGAGGTCAGAGGTCAAGGAGCCACTTTGAAAATGATCATGTCAGTTTATCCCTTGCTAAAATTTAGCTGAACTTTGGATCATTTTATTACAAGATATCACAACATGCTTTGTACTAATAGATTCCTGGTGTCTTTCATATGTTGTAATCTCTTCCTACCTCTGACCTTTATCTTCACGGTTGCATTAATGAATAAAATTGGACTCATTGAATCCAAAAGAGTCTCAGTTTTCCAGTCATATACAATTTATGCAAACCACAGACTGATTAGGGACCCCAGCATGTAGAAATATTCACATATAATTGGACAAAATGACACATTTTACTGCAGGAGAAAAGGCATCACTTTGAAAATAGATATGAGAGCCATTGGGGCACAAGACAGTTAACAAGAGGTTTCTTGCACTTTTTCCCTGTTAAAGGAGTTATTTAAGGAGAAAATTATTGATTTATGATGTCATTTGACTTGAAGATGACAACTTTTCTACTTCTCTAACAGCTGAGCTACAAGGAGTATGAGAGGTGAAGTGAAGAGTCTCTTTATGAAACACTCATTCAAGGGTCGACAGAAGCAGAGAAAAGGATCTTAACCCATTCAAAATGTCCAAAAACTACACAAATTGGCTACCAAGACACTCTGTTTCAAGGAATCTTAATTGAAATTTACTTTAAAACCCTAAAATCTGTGAGGTTTAAGGGTTTTAAAGGATAAAAATCCCTTAAGATGTAATAAAAAGTATTAAAGCCATTTCAAAACTTGGGTTAACCCTTTATCAGGCAAAGAACTATATTTGGTAACTTCAGGTAATATTTCGAGAAAAAAGTTGCAAATTTACTAAATTAAAGTGGCAAATCTATGCGAAAAAAGTCGCAGATTTACGAGAAAAAAAGTTCAAATTTCAACCCTAGAGAATATTGGAGGATATTACATACTGCCAGAATGTGTAAAAAAAACCATACGAGAATAATATTTTGAGAAAAAAGTTTACGAGATTAAAGTGGCAAATCTACGAGAAAAAAATGTGCAGATTTATGAGATTTAAAGTGGTGAATCTGGGAGAAAAAAGTTGCTTTTTTCCCCACTTTTTTCTCGTAAATCTGCGACTTTTTTCGTGCAGATTTGCCACTTTAATATAGTAAATTTGCAACTTTTTTCTCGAAATATTACCTGACTCTAACTACCAAATATAGTTATTTGCCTGATAAAGGGTTAAAGAAGACATGACTCAGTCTGATCACTTTCTGAGAGTGAAATAATGAAATCTAACAGACCAGAGAAAATCTCGGTGTAACTGTAAAAGAGGCCACACCTGAATCTCTGCACATTAATCTCAGGAGCTTCTAAATGCATCTCTGTATCCTCATGTCTTCATTCATAAACGTCTGTTTTCTGCAGCTTTTCGCAGCGTGTCTTACTGTTTAGTGGGTCAGGCTGATCTTATACCATTAGCAGGTCATTTCTGCTTGTTTGGGTGTCCTCTTTCTCTAAAGTCTAATATCCGCTTTGCTATATTTTTCGTGCTCTGTTATTTTTACCCCGCCTTCTTTCTCCCCCCTGGCACTCACCATCTGCTGTCGAGGACAGTAGTTAGGTGTCCCTGCTTTGAAAGGCATTTCCTGATTCTGTTATTTTACAACATTTTTTAAAGAGACTGGATATCCTCTTTTCATTTTTCTGTGTTTTATTTAGACAGGAGCAGGGTTGAGAGGTTTAAAGACAGACAGACGGACAGATAGAGGTCTGCAGACGATTTCAACATTTTCTGCAGGTTTTTACTGTGAACTTGTTGAACTGTTTCTGCAGTTTGAAAAAAAAATAATTCAGGTTTGCGTTCGTCTGTCTGAGACTCACAAGGAGCTGCAGTTCTGATGCATAATGCAGAACAGATGCAGCTTGAATCCAAACAACATGAAGCAGCAAACCTGGTCCAGCTCTGTGTGTGCAGTGAGTGGGGGACGGGGTCACATGACATCATATATATAAAGTTCTTTCTGGTATAAACTCTGTCTTACAGATGATGTTTCTACCATAGACATATATACATATATATATATATATATATATGTATATATGTCTATGGTTTCTACGTTCTGCATTAGTGATGTTTTCACTCTCCGACAGGAAGCTGCAGTTTTGAATAAAGAGAAGAAGAAAGTATTGAGCGTGAGCAGTGACAGCCACAGAGGCAGGAAAGACTAATAAACAGTGTCACCTGCAGGAAGTCGACAGAAAGTATAAAGAAAGAAAGAAAAAAATGTGTTGTATGATAAATATCTAAACATATTGTCCCAATACTGATAAGATACAGTGAAAAGATTACAATGTAAATGTTGTCAAATTTAAATAAAAATCTGAAATGTTAAAGAATAGAAAGTGGACTTTGACCCATAAGAACCCAGACCCAGTTATCCTTAAAGAATGTGTTCTATAAGTGGACCACATAGAACACTTTTCTGATGTTTAAAAAAAAATACTACCCCTAAATGTCAAAGATCTGTGATGTGACATATATACGTTACAATGGGCGTATAGGTATTTATGTTTATGATATTTCTTAATAGAAAAAATAGACACATTTTATGCTTACAGAGACACAAATTTGCCTTTTTCTTTTGCATCTCCATAACATATATCAAAATTTTGACTTTAATTTGTTCAAGAAATTTGGTCAGAACAAGTTAAATGCAATACAGGACACCCTATTAATGGATTAGAATTGTTAAATGGGTTTAAACTAGTACTAAGCCTAGTAACAAAAAATAAGCTTTTGGAAAATTTTCACATTTCTTTTTCCAGTCACAGCCACATTTTGGAGAAGTCACTTCCTGTCACAGTCACATGACCACCACACCAGGGTGTTGAGTATACGTCGCTTAGGGACGATGAGTTAAGGTAAAGCATAAAGCTGAATATGGGAGATTCTAGAAGATTTAAAGTGTTTGTTACACGGGAGTCACACTGGGTTCTTATGGGTTAAAAAAAAGAAAAAAGGTGTAAAATTTGATTAAAATCTAAAATTGTACGAGTATAACTTAAAAAAACAAACAAGACAAATGTAATTATGCATAGAATTAAAAATGCATAGAAATGGTTCAAAAAGAAAAGTTTGTAATATTTTAAGGAAACACATGCCAAACTGCAAGAATAGTAAAAAAAAATAAGACAAAGTTGTAGAATTTAAATAAAAAACATATAAATGTATAAGAATAAAGCAAAAAGAAAAAACACACGGCAAAGTTGTAGAATTTGAATAAAAAAATTAGGTAACACTTTACAATAACCCTCATTATTAAATGGTAAACAGACAGTATATAGGCCATTTAGAATGTAAATACATAATTTATTAATGTTAACTAACTAAATAATTTATAAATGATAAATAGATGGTATATTAATGTAAGTTTATAGTTACTTTACCATTAACAAACAATTAAATTATAATTAATAGTTTATCAATAGTTTATTTGCACTCATTTTAACATTTTTAACACCATATTAAGTATGTAAATGATTTTGGGTAACGCTTTATAATAAGGTCCTTAATAACCATTAATTAACAAGTAATAAGGCATTGTTCTCGCTTTAGATCCGGTAGTTGCAAAACGCATAGTTAACTTATAGTTAACTTATAATAGATGAGCAATAAAGTATATTTTAATATCAATAAGCAAACAAAATAAAATTAATAAAGGCATGGCAAAGACATAATTGGTGGGTCATGGGTGTTTGTAAAGCCATTATTAACACTTATATAAGCTTATAAACACACAATAATGTTAATAAGCATCTTGTAAGGACTTACAAGGGCCTTCTTACTTGTTAATTAATGGTTTTTACAAGGACCTTAATATAAAGCGTTACCTGATTTTGAAATGATTCATATACCTTTACATTTTTTAAACCAATACCTAAAGATTAAATATGTATAGGACTTTGTAAATGGTTAATAATTGATCTATAAACCATCTGTAAAGATCACTTAGTTGGTTATTGTAAAGTGTTACCAAAAATGCAAAATGTAAAACACAGGTCTGCTCACCAGATCCCGCACCAAACCAAAAACTTTTGGGGCTCGTGCCTCCAGCTCCGCAGCCCCCAAAACGCTTCCTCCCTCCTCGTTTTCAAAAAACTCCTCAAGCACATCTCTTCACAAAGGCTTTTGGACTCACTTAAACCCCTCATCAAGTGCCCAGTTTTTTAGTCATCATACTGTATTGTATTGTATTGTATTGTATTGTAAAGCTTCCTGGGGTTTCTTGAAAGGCGATATATAAATTTAAGCTTAAGACAAAAATTATACAATTACAAAAAAAACATTAAAAATACTATTTTAACTTTTTCGTTATGCATGAAACAAGGATTAACTGATTAGAGGCTAACACCAGAGCCTATAAAATATTAATTTTGGATGCACATATTGTGGGTGACCTTAAATGGGGGAAAATATGATACATTGCCCTTTAGTGTGACTTTCCAGTCATGAAAATAGGATGCAGGATTAAGCAAACAGCAGCATGGACAAACTTCTCAGAATTGGCATTAAAAAACCCACATGAGTCCTTGAATTAACGCTTTCTGTACACTGAGATAAAGAACTGAACATATGGTCCCACTACAGATTATAGAAATCCTCCTTCACTCTTTCTAATGAAATCCATACAGACTTCAATGAGAGTATTGTGTTTCTGCTGATTTAATCCAGGACCTGAAGTGAGTCTCTCAGACTGTGTATGAACCTCAGATACAGATGGCTGGAACCTTCCTGGGGTCAAAGGTCATGCTGTTGCTTTGCATCAGGTTTGTGTTCTGTCTTTATCTACGGTGCATTGCATCATTTTTTATTTCATTTAAGTCTTCCTCTGTGCACTGGGTTATTCTTTCCTGATAACAAATAATATTTGTTACATATTATGTATTAAAGCCACTGTTAATGTAAAAAAAAAAAGAAAGAAAGAGAATAAAGTCAAAATACATTTTTAAAAATGTGACGAAAAAAATCCCAAAATATTTGGAAAATAAGGTTGATGAAGTCGACAATATATGAGAAAAAAAAATCAGCCTTTTCAACAAAAGTTGTTATATTTCAAGAAAAAAAGAAGATGTACAAGAATAGAGTGCAAATAAAACAGATGAAGTAATAATGTTTCAAGAGGAAAAAAAACATAAAAATGTTTTGAAAAAATGTCAAATGTAATAAAAAAAATTCAAAAAGTGTAAAAAAATTCAATACAAATACATATAAGTGTGCAAGAATAAAAAATACAAGACAACACTTGTAAAATTAATTAAAAAGTGTAAAAGAATAAAGACCGAAAGTGTGATATTGCAAGACAAAAAAAGTAAAAATGTAAAAACAAAAACAAATATTGTAATATTTCAAAAGAAAACATACAAAAATTAATTTTATAACATGCTAACTTAAATATTTAATATTGCATGTTTGAAGTCCACAGCCTGTTCTGTGTCCTGAAATGCTTTTACTCTAATTTGATTTAAAACATTAAAAAAATAAAATAAATAATAATCACTCAGCATGACATAATATAGCAGTTGTTTAATACATATTACATGACTCCCAAAATCCCCAGAGTGCCGCTGGTGGCAGGCTGACAGGTGTGTGTGTGTGTGTGTGTGTGTGTGTGTGTTCCAGTCCGCCGCCGCCTCCATTTTATCATTTTGTCACAGTTGGGAAAATCAAAATGGTGGCTTAAGTTATTAAAACTGAGCAGCTTTAATCATTGGCTGCTGAAATTCAAGGTTGGAGGAGCAACGATGGAGGATTAACGTCCCTTTAAAGCACAAAGCTTCAGATCCACTCCGGCCTGCTGTCGCTCTCTCTCTCTCTCTCTCTCTCTCTCTCTCTCTCTCTCAGCTGATCCTCTCAGTTCATCTCTGCTGTCGTTTGCTCTTTCTCTCTCTGCAGCCAGCTGTCCGTCCATCATCAGCCTTTTCCCAGCGTTCCCTTTCTCTTCTTGTTTGATTTTTTCCCTCTGGATCCGGGGCGAGATATGAAGCGGCACCATGGGTTTCATGGAATTCTACCTGGAGATTGACCCCGTCACGCTGAACCTCATCATCCTGGTGGCCAGCTATGTCATCCTGCTCCTGGTCTTCCTCATCTCCTGCATCCTGTACGACTGCCGGGGCAAGGACCCCACCAAGGAGTACGCCCCGGACAACGCGCCGCCGCCGCCCAGCCAGTCGCCCATACGCCTGGTGGTCATGCAGAACTCGCCCGCCTCATCCCGCTACGAGCCCAACAACACGACGGGCCACGGGGGCGAGCTGCCCACGCCGGACCTGAGCCGGGACAGAGGGGAGCGGGAGCGGGAAAGAGAGAGGGAGAGGGAGAGGGAGAAGAGGAGCACTCTGGTCTGAGGAAGAGGAGGAAGAGGAGGAGGAGTGCATCACTTTGTACAGATTTTTTTAGTTTTACTTTTTAACTTCTGGACGGTGCCGATGATGCTGAGTGGGTCAGCGGGAGGTAAGAGGACCAAAGGGACGACCCGAAACTGTTCATAACCCGACCCCGACCTGAACCTGAACCTGAACCTGAACCCCCCTCCCCCCACGTCCTGCTAATGAGCAAACGTGTACAACAGTAACAAAAACATCAACAAAACGGGAAACATTC
Source organism: Centropristis striata (assembly GCF_030273125.1). Classification (NCBI taxonomy): domain Eukaryota; kingdom Metazoa; phylum Chordata; class Actinopteri; order Perciformes; family Serranidae; genus Centropristis; species Centropristis striata. The sequence continues at coordinate 26,142,412 of NC_081537.1, read as the reverse complement.
AAAAAATGAGCCAAAACATTAACTGTTTGGGGCAGTTCCATTGTTATAAAATGTGCAAAAACAAAAGTACTTAATTTATAATTGAGATGCTATTTTTCTATTATTTTTCATTCACTATGTATTTTATCAATAATTTCAACACATAATGATAAACAATTATGACACACATTCTATAACAACTCAGAGTCTGCATCTTTATAGAGTTAAAATAGTTGTGGGGACTTAGTTTTAATGTGAGTGCCCACAATACTCTAAATAGAACTGACATTGTGGGGACTCAACTTGTCATTGTGGGGACTCATATTAGAACTGACATTGTGGAGACTCAACTTGTCATTGTGGGGACTCAACTTGTCATTGTGGGGACCGAATTTGACATTGTGGAGACTCAACTTGTCATTGTGGGGACCGAATTTGACATTGTGGAGATTCAACTTGACATTGTGGGGACTCACATTTCAACTGACATTGTGGAGACTCAACTTGACATTGTGGGGACTCACATTACAGCTGACATTGTGGGGACTCAACTTGTCATTGTGGGGACTCATATTAGAACTGACATTGCGGAGACTCAACTTAACATTGTGGGGACTCAACTTGTCATTGTGGGGACCGAATTTGACATTGTGGAGACTCAACTTGACATTGTGGGGATTCACATTTCAACTGACATTGTGGAGACTCAACTTGACATTGTGGGGACTCACATTACAACTGACATTGTGGGGACTCAACTTGTCATTGTAGGCACTCAACTTTTGACATTGTGTGACTTCACTTGTCATTTTTGGGACTCAATCTCACATTGTGGGGACTCGCCTTAGAACTGACATTCTGGGGACATTGATTTAGAACCAACAATGTGGGGACTTAACTTGACAATGTGGGGACAGCAGCCTGGGGACCAGGAGGACGGCTCCCCTCAACTTAAATTATTTACTTTCGTTTTCAGTCTGAGTAAATGAGTAGAATCGGTTCAGCTCGTGGTTAAATTCCAGAGAATGAATGTGGTTAGACGTTTGTGTGTGATGTGTGTGTGGGCAGCCAGGGTTTTTAGTGTTAAACTGACACATCTGTTTGCCTGAATGGAACATCAGTTATGGAACAATGGCCACAATAAACAACAATACTTGAGGTGAAACTGGTCCTCTTACATAATATACATTCATATTTCTCTAACACTGACCACATCTGTTAAACCCTCCTGCATGTGAACATCTGTGTGTGTCCCGTTATTACAGCTCGTTGTGTGCCAAGGTCATCTGTCCGTCTGTACATACAGAACATGTCGTGACAGTGTTCTGTACGTTCTCACTCTAATCCATTAGCAAATGCATGGAAATCAATTATTACTAACTATTATTACTGTCTGAGTGACACGAATCCAGGCCGTCCTTACTACGCCCAGATCTGAGCAGCTGATTGGTCCCTATTCCGCTGTAATCAGATTAACAGCAAATCAAAACTGATTAACTGGTGTCAGGCTGTAGTAGGCTGTTGTCAAATGAAAAAAATGAAAAGTACATTTTTTTTTTACTGTGTTTCGTTAAATCCTGTTTTTAATTTCATGAGTAATAATGGAATTTACATTGTGTGGACTCTCATTAGAGCTGGACATTGTGGGGACACAACCTGACAATCTGGGGTCTCAACATGACATTGTGGGACTCATGTTATAACAGACATTGTGGGGACAGATATTATAACAGACATTGTGGGGACTCATATTATAACAGACATTGTGGGGACTGAACCTGAAGTTGTGAAAATAAATCAAGTGATTAAATACAAACATAACAGATCACTTTTACCATCAATGTTTTGATGTTGGATTTCTGACTTTTTGTTCAGAAGATAACATTTTTAAAATGAATTCACAGTCTGACTAACAAACTTTACTTTCCGACGTCTGACAGAGTTCGGGCCACATGTCCCTGAACACAGCTGTTTATGTTCTGTTCCTACTGAAGACCATTCAGCAGCAGGATAATGAGTCTGACAGTCAAAGCATTGTGAATCAAACGTGGTCGGGTTCTGGTGAATCATTTTAAACCTCTGAGGGACGTTTATATAAATCTGTCTACATGCAGCTTTACATCGAAGCCCCGCCCCCTGACACATGGTCTCTGGATGCTGTAATCAGATGGACAACATGAAAACCAATATTTGATTTAAGTCCACTAGAACACAAGAACAAAAAAAGTCATTGCAATGAAAATGATCCATGATTGTGTTTTCCACACTCTCAATACTTATCTGAGAATTAAAAAATACTTTCAATGACTGAGTTTTTTAGTGTGATCTTTAAAAAGGCTACTAGAAGTGACTAGAAGAGCTCAAGATGCTGAAAATGAGCTCTTCACCTGAACAATCCCAAAGATCAAACAGTCTGGGTTGTCGAAAAGACTCAAACTAAAATAAAAGTGGAAGTGAACGTCGACTTCTATACTCACTTTTATTCTAATAAATATAACATAGTTTTGAAACATATGACATATTGAGAGAAGCTGTTACATTTTCCTCAAAACACAACTAGAAGGTTTATCCAAAAGTTCTCGAGACTTTTTAATCTGTTGGTACTTAATAATGGTGACTGTTTGCTGGTAATTCTGTGTTTGTCAGTCTACTAGATGTTGGTATGTTTCACTGGATCATTGAAGCCAGAGATTAAAGTGAAAGGACCAACACATTCCTAAAGATTAATCCTCTGGAGAACATGAATACCTGAGCTAAATATTATCTTAGTTTGGTCCTGAACCAAAATGGAGGAGTGATGAACAGACAAAGTTATCCATCTCTGGCTCTAAAATACTGAACTTCTGCCTTTCATGAAGCAGTGAAGCTCCAGTATAAAATGTATAAAACACACCCTTTCCAACAACTCAGACTTTTGGTTCTGGGCTGGTGCTGGTTAGCAGTTAGTTCAACTAATAAACCTCTATAGACTTGTGACTTGTGTTTGTGGAGGACCACAGTGCATGGAGACAGTTTTTCTTTTCCACACACCACTGGTTTGATTTTACGTCTTTGATGAAGCTTTGGGTTTTAAAACAGGTGGTTATTAAGCTACTGTTTGTAAAGATAATCATGCCATAAAAAGGTTTCCTGTCAAATCTCCAGAATTGCTTTAGAGATTTAGCATCTGCTTCAAACAGACCCATGAACTGTCTTGGTGGAAAAGTGAAAAACCAACATATTTCCAAGAACTCGACAGATATGGACACTTGTGGTCAGTTCCTCTCGTTGTGAGATACGGACACACAAGGAACCCTTAAGCGTCAATTTTGGATGTATCACAAACAGCTTTTCATGTTACGCTCATTACATACATTTTGCTGATTTTCAAAATAAACCTCTGAGGCAACAAAACCCCTTGATTAAGTTTAGGGGAAAAAAATGGGGCACAAAAACAACAAGATCTCCAACCAAAACCCATATGATCGTTTTGCTGGTACAGAGCAGATTGCTTCTAAAAATAGTGCAGACATCATCATACATAAACGTCAGTTCACAGTTGTAAAAAGTTTGCAGTTTCATTGACTTTAGGCAACAAAACCACTCATCTAAGATTAGGGCAAAAAAGTTAATTGTTAAGCATTATAAAAGACAGTTTAAAAAGTAAATAAATGCATGTAAATGCCGGAAGTGAAGTAGTTACGAGGATGATATGACTACTAGAAATGACACAGTGTGTTTGTAAAACAGTACGTAAAACATGATGCATGGAAGTTTGGTGATTTTTCAATCAGCTGTTCTCCTGGGTAAAAGTTGGGTGGGTTTGTTTGACTCATCCAGCCCAAGTGCAATTTGTGTGCTTTATATTCTGCCACAGCATCATTCATAGTTATTACGGCAGAAAGTCTCAAATGTAGCTGTGGGTCGTATTGAGCTTCTTGTACAAAAACTACAATCGCACAGATGACTCTCCACGATCACATCTCCTGGGTCAACGTTTTTGTTTGACTTATCCACCTCAAGCTCCCACAGACCCTAATCAGAACACTTGTTTGTTACTACTTTGATTGCTGATGCTAAATGGTGCCTTGTCTGCCAGTATCTGATGCCAAGGGCCTTGACGAAGCATCAGTAAACGTCATCAGCACCAGACAGTGCGTCGGTTGGCTCCCCTCCCCCTAAACTCTGGACCCTGAGGTCCCAGACTCTAAGCTCTCTGTCGTGCTGCATGAAGGTCTGAAACCAGTCTGTAAATCCGCTGCCTGACCCTCCCCCCGCCTCTCCCTACATCACTGAGATGAACTGAGCCGACAACATAAACCCTCACCGGACAGGGAAATAATGAATGGATGGACAGATGCATGTTTGTCACTCATCCGTTTGACGTATGCTGGACGGTGGCACTAACCCTTTTGTGGCCCCTGAGAGAGGGCTAAGGTTTACACATGTGGCAGCAGATGTTACAGTTAACAGAGATTTGTTGGATGGTGTTAAATGAAATGACGTTTGTCTGGAGGGAAATCTGACCAAATGAGACACAACAGGAAACATTATCTCTTTATCTCATACGGAGAAATAATAGATGTAGATGTAATGATACAGCTGAGGCTGATGAGAGTTTTATGAGTTCTGCAGGTATTGATTATTGGTAATGAACCAAAGTATTGGATACAGTTAAAATGCTGGGAACCTACCTACCTACCTACCTACATACATACATACATATGTCCAACATTGTAATTAAACAATTGCGATGGCCAAACAAACAAAGAAAAGAGGGATGACTTCAAACTTCAAAAACTACTGACACCATATGGTCACCAAGGGGAGTAAAACCGAAATCTTTAAGACTTGAGATGAAAGTTAAGAATGAACTCTGGACGTCAATGTTTATGAGACTGCGCAATGAGTACTTAAGTGCGGAATGACTGAGAATGGTTAGCCAGAGATTTGCCTCGGTAGTTTCATAAAAACACAAAAAACTGTGATAAAAAAATCTCATAGAAAACAATAAGAAATTAAGGAGAACCAAGTGCAGTTTATGAAATCAAGAATGAACTTTGGACATCAATGTTTATGAAAACTGAGCAACGAGTATTACGGTGCAAAGCTACATGAAAACGAGGGGAATGATCGGGAATTGCGTGCTGTGTCTTTATTCAGAGATTTGCCATTTTCCTAAAAATCTCCAAAAACTATGGTAATACTACAATATATCTCATAAAAAACACCAATGGATCTCAAAAACACCTCCCTTTAGGGCTGTACCAGTTTGTCACAAGACTTGTTGCTGGAATTTCATTTGCTTGAATTTAATCACCATGTCTTTGTTTTCATGTTTTGGTTCTAGGGACACACCTGTTGTAAAAAAAAACAAATTCCTGCCATCAGCTTTCGTCCACCTGAAGCACACAGCCCGTCTGTTAACAGGAGGGACTCGATCACATCCCCCCAGAAGCTGCTGAAGACCGCAAAAGACATCCTACACGGACTGATTCATGTGTTCCGCCTCATATAGTGACTTCTCTGAGTTATGATTATTTGCCGGGACACTGGAGAGATTTGGACTCATTATGACATGTTTTCTGGGACGGAGCCATTGTCAGCTGGTGTCCAGTCTGCTGGACGGGGTTGAAAGTGAATCAGATGAGCTGTGTATAAAGACAGGAGGATGTTGTGGTCCGTAACAGCTGGCCCCATCATGGACACTTCTAAGAAAAGACATGGACACAAGTAATGTAAAAAATAAATAAAAAACCTGCAAAATAGAGACACCTGAGAATGATTATAAAGGTGAAGGTTTTATGTTTAAAGATATTTTATGTTTTCATGGTTTCACAGATAATGTCTTCCTGCAAAACTAATATTTTCCCCAAAAGCCAATCAGCCCCGCTCTTCTTCTTCACTGAACATACATGAAAGTTGTGCTAGTTGTGGCAGGATACTGAATTTGAATTCTGAATCTAAAGAACACTTGTTTTTTTTCCATAGTTAGAAAGAACACTAACCAGCGATTGACTGCTGAAGCTAGCTTAAACAAGTTAGCCGACTGTATCTACATATCTATAAAAACAGACAAAAATGAACTGTTACATTGCTTTTTTATGGTATGTGAAATGTCTGTCACACTGGGTCTTTTTAAAATAATTCAGAAGTTCCAACATATATCAGGTGATGTGTATGTAAGATTATATAATCTTCATTTCTTTCTTTTTTTTTTTGGAAAGGGAACGACACAAAGCTTGAGCAATTTGTAACACTGTGTCAGTTTAGCATGAAAATAATTACTGTTAATACCTGAAGCAGCTTTTCAGCCTTAAGGCTAATACATACTCCGCAAGAACAGAGAAATGTGTTGTTGCTACTCGAGTTGGCAAGAACAAGAACAAAGTTAGTGCAGAACTCCTGGGAACTCCTCATAGGGCCCTCCCAAAAATATGAGTTATTAAAGACGCTCTCTGATGACGTGTATCGCCTATAATATCTTGGACAAAGCCACCCCTCACATAGCATTTGTGGACTACTTATAGGCCGACCTAAAAATTAGCATCACCATGGGGTCAATTGAGAATTGGCCTATGGGATTTTTGCTTAAGATTTTGGATCATTGCAGAAAATAAGCTCTGTAGCAAACATATGTTTCTTATGCTTATGCATTCCGTTCAGCAGGATAATCTTCACAAATGAAGACCACTTTTATGATGTTTGAAGCTTTAATGCAGCCGACAGACGTAAAAAGCTATAGTCTCATGACTTGAACATCTCTACCATTAGCTTCAGACGGTCTCCGACAAATTAACCAGCAATTTTGTCAAGCCAGCGAAACCGTAACCTAATAAAATGTTTATTAACCTAATATTTGCCCTAAAGAGCACTGAGGCAGACTAGAGAGAGAAAGTTCCTGCCCGTTTTTGGCCAATGCAAATATTGAAGAAGACTTGTCACAGTCAGGAGTCCTATACTCATGGACTTTTATTCAATCAGACTTCTTTTTGCAGCCAGTGGAGTCACCCCCAGCTTAACATCGGAAAAATGCAGGTTTCAGGTACTTCTGGAACTGTAGGCTACGTCCTCTTCTTTTGTACAGTTTATGGTCTTGATCAAGGCTGAATCACCAACCCTGCAAATTCAATTGAGTGTGCACAAAGGCTCCAGATCACCATGTACTTCAAAAGCCCCAAGTTTACTTTGCGTCAAGTGGTTTCTGATGTATTTGTTTAGCTGTGAGTATGTCAGGGAATTTACTCTTAAAGACGTCCTAAAAAAATCAAGTGTTTTTGAAATACTTAGATAGAGAGACTGCCCAGGGTCAGAAACTGTAACTTTGATGTGTTTTTGTAATGCAGGAATGACACTGTAAAGATCTCTGTCTGAATGTCAGATAACTGCACATTTGTGCTGTGCACAAAAAATGGCAAACTGGCTTTAATCTCTCTTCCTTCCTGAAACGACCAAATCCTCCTCGACCAAAAAGACTCTCGCTGCCCACGTCAGGCCGTCCCCTCTGCTCATTGGCCCTGGCACCGTCTGACAGATGATCCAACCTCGAGTCTTTGGAGGACTCGTGCCACAGAGGCCCTCACTGGGACAAATCCTCTTACATAAAATAAAAAAACAGCACACAGCCAGCTGAGCAGCCCACCAATGGCTGCATCCCATCTATCATATGAATTGCACAGTTTTCCACCCCCCTCCATATTCTATGTTTGTGGATTATATGGTGACCGCAGCAGAGTATTAGGAGCATGTATTATGTGTTTGTTTTTGCCCTGTGCTGTTTTTTTGTCCGTGGGGAGGGTTACGTAAGCTTCAGGTTGTCAACTGGCTGAGATTTCGCCGTGTTCAGACCTGACCCGCCGGCTCATCTGATGCCTACATGAGGCTCAGAGACTGGGCCCACCAACGCAGCACGCACACCAGAGATCTGACCAAAGACCTGGACCAGAGGACCTGTCCGTTTGTGACGTCAGACGTGATCCAGACTCTCCTGAGGAAACTACGTCAGAGACTCCGTCACTATGCTTCTGATTAAAGCACATGCCAGTCTTCCTTTAGGATTTTAAACCATGTGAACCAGTTTAAAACTAATTACTGGCTTCAATAAAATCAGTTTCAGTCTGCACTCTGTAAAAGTAAACCTTCAGGTTTCTTGTGCAGCAGTTTGACCTTTGAATTGTCTGAAAATATAAATTTTTGTACATAAAAGATGTCAAATATTAACATTTTGTGTTGGTGGTTACCTAGATATAAGACAAATTCAAATACAAACGTTTAGTTTTAGTTTGAAAACTTCTTAAAAGGAGCTCCAACTCTCTAAATCTGTCATGGGACCAGAGTTTGGATGTTTTGTGTTCATATATTTGAAGCATGGTGGAAACCATGTTTATATTTCTTATTTGGGTGCAAAATGCAGATATCCCCTCATTTTTTATCCCCAGGAAGGATATGAGATATCCCCTCTTCTGGTCAGACTAAATTAAATAAATGCAACTCATGCAATAGTAGACGGTCACCTATAAAGTTGGAATAAAATATTTTTACCTCTTTCCATGAAATGATATGACAATGTGATTTATTATTGACAGATAAAGTGTAAATCTTCTCAAAAGTTTATGAATCATTCTCCTCCAAACATCACAATAAAACTTAAACCACAATTAACAGATAATTGTGTCTGAAAACAAAATTATTCCAACTTTATGGGCGGTCCTGTAGTTACTTGAAAAATATATACTAGAATGATAAAAAAAACTTTAAAAAAAATAATACAGTTTTGGATAGGCAAGACAAGTTTATTTTTACAGCATATTACAGCAATTCAAATTGCTTTACATAAAACAATATAACCATCAAGAGAAAATGCAGAAGCAACACATTTTAATACAGTTAACCCTTAATAAGACATGAAATTGAAATACTTGCAAATTCCAAATTTCAACCCTAGAGAATAATGGAGGATATAACATACTGCCAAAATGTGTAAAAAAAACCATACAAAAATAATATTTCGAGAAAAAAGTGCGAGATTAAAGTGGAAAATCCACAAGAAAAAAATGCGCAGATTTCTGAGATTTAAAGTGGTGAATCTTGGAGAAAAAAGTTGCTTTTTTTCTTGTAAATCTGCGACTTTTTTTGTGCATATTTGCTACTTAAAATCTCTTAAATCTGAGACTTTTTGTTTTGTAGATTTGCCACTTTCATCTATTAAATTTGCACCATTTTTCTCGAAATATTACCTGAAGTTACCAGATATAGTTCTTTGCCCGATAAAGGGTTAAAAAGCATTAAATAGCCAGAAGAATCAAAATAAGATAATAGCAGAAATAAGTGTTACAGTGCAGTATAAGAAAAGAGCTAATTGATTTAATCGAAGGCAGCGACAAACAAGTCTTGGTTTAAATAAAGTATTTGCAGCAGATCTGCAGAGTCGGCGTGGTTCGTTGGTTGGAGGACTTGTTGAACTTTAACCCCAACCACAGCTGCCATGTGCAGAAAATCTATAAAGCAATGATTTTAGAAATGTTGGCACTGTACGTAAAAACCCTCAAAAAACTTCAGGTGACATTCTGCTTTTTTGTGGAGGTTGTTGTTGTTTAAAGAGGAGCCCCTAAAGTCCAATGGGAGAAAAATATCTCCTTTCAGGGCGCAGTAGGATTTATAGTTGCACATAATAAAAAACAACACCTAAAATACAACACTGTTGGTATTGCAGAGTGACGTGTCCTTTGACACAATATATATATATATATATATATATATATATATATATATATATATGTGAGTGATGCAATAAACAAAAAATGTATACTTCCTGTTTATTCATCTGCAGAGACAGGTTTATATCCACACGGACATGAAAGTAAAATCAACAAGGAGAACAATGAACCATCAAGAGTGAAATCCACTAGAGTCTGGTTTTATTTAACAATTCTTTAAATAAAATAAAAATCTGGATCTTTCTCCTGTTGTTGTTTGCTGTTTTCACCAACATAAGTGTTTACTGCACATGTATTATTATAAAAAGTAATGAAAAATGAATAGTTCTGTTTTTCTGCTACTCATTTTCTAAAATCTGGTTCAAATCAGGTCAGTTTATTTCACAGAGAGAAATGGGAACTGCTTATGGTTTTAAACTCACATTTTTGGTAACACTTTACAATAACCATCATTTATAAATGGTAAACAGATAGTTTATTAATGTTTAATCATCATTTATAAACCGTATATAGGCCATTTAGAATGGTAAATACATAATTTATTAATGTTTAACTAACTAAATCATATATAAATGGCAAATAGATGGTATATTAATGTAAGTTTATAGTTACTTTACCATTAACAAACAAGTAAATTAAAACTAATAGTTTATTAATAGTTTTAGTTGCACTCATTATAACATTTTTAACACCATATTAAGTATGTAAATGATTTTGAAATGATTCATATACCTTTAAGAAATTGGTTGAAAACATCTACCGATTAAATATGTATAGCACTTTGGGTAACACTTTACAATAACCATCATTTATAAATGGTTAACAGATAGTTTATTAATGTTTAATCATCATTTATAAACCGTATATAGGCCATTTAGAATGGTAAATACATAATTTATTAATGTTGAACTATAATTCACAAATACCAAATAGATGGTATATTAATGTAAGTTGATAGTTTCTTTACCATAAACAAACAATTACATTATAATTCTTAGTTTATTAATAGTTTTGCACTCATTATAACATTTTTAACACCATATTAAGTATGTAAATGATTTCAAAATGATTCTTAAAATTGTTTGAGAAATTGTTTGAAAACATTTAAAGATTAAATATGTATAGAATTTTGTAAATGATTAATAATTGGTCTATAAACCATCTATAAACATTACTTGGATGGTTATTGTAAAGTGTTACCGCACTTTGTAAATGGTTAATAATTGATTATAAACCATCTATTAACATTATTTAGTTGGTTATTGTAAAGTGTTACCCATTTATCTTTCTTAAATGTGTTTTTGTGTGAAAAATAAATAAATAAATAAACCAGAACTTTTAAAAGGTGCATTAGGATTTAATTAAAAAAAAAAAAGTGAAAATCTCTGAATCAAAACATGGAAACTGAACTGTTTCTGACATGATCAAAAGAAGATGTTTTGACGTGTTTAATCGGTCCTAAAAACTAAAAGTGAATCCTGAAGTGAAAGTCTGTAAGAGAACAGAAAAACTCTCTATCTCGAGTCTTTGAAAGTAAACAAACACACTTTGTGCTGCGTTTTCATACATTTCGTGCACTCTCAGATTTTAAAGCGGCACTAAAAACTCCTCTGCTGTCACCGTGTGACGCTCTGGACTGCTGGATTAGCAGAATATCCTAATCTGCTCTCTTTCACTTTGAGAAAATGGTGTTACATAACAGCAGTTTGAACTCAGCAGGGTGCAAAAGAGCCTGAAATATGAAGCAAAAGAGTGGTGCGTGTTGTGAACTCACTGGTTTAATCTGGTCAAAGGGAACAGGTTGTTTGATTCTTTCACCTCTGCTGTTTATTAATCATCATCTCAGCTTATTTTTATGGACTGGAGGATATTGCAGGCATATATATATATTTGTCAGGTAGAGTGTGACTTTTAAAAAGAGATAAATTCTATATTTTTCACAGTTCAGGGTGCAAAACATACTCAACAGGAAGTGGTAAGTAAGGACGACAATCAGGCATAAAAAAAACAGCAGCTCATAAAGTTTGAGCATAGTTTATTTAAATCTTTATGAGAAATGATCTCTTATTTCTTTCAGCAACCAATGAATGGAGCAAACCATGTTTACATTCAATTGTGGATTGAATTTGAGCAAATAAAGCAAGTTTCAATCAACCAATTTGAGTGTATGATCTCAACTACAGTGTAATTTAGTCAGTCTAGTACAGGGATATGGCCCATACCTTCACTTGAAGTGGCCCTCAGTACAACTACATGCATTTGAGCATGAAATCTTAAAAGTGCTTTGTAGAAATGCACAAAATTACTTCTTGCAATTAATGTTGGTCTGCTGTTCTTGCACTAATAAAAAAGAAATCACAGTAAGTGGTTCATTTTTTATTTGCTTCAAACCTTTTGTATTCCTATTTATACTGTTATACATGCATTTGACCATGAAATATGTTAAGTTACTGCACTGTAAACATATTTATAATTGCACTTTCATCATATCAGGTTAAGTGCACGGTCCTTTATGTGGCCCTGTGGTAGTGTCCATGAAATATTGTGGCCCCCTGCAGCATTTAAGTTGCCCATCCCTTTTCTATTAGAACAAGTACAGGACTTTTAACCGTCTACGAGAAAGACCGGAGCGAGGTCTTCAGTTTGGATTGCTCTTTAATTTCAGCTGGTATTGACCAGGGGCTACACAAGAAGTAAGCACAAAGAGTTGATGCTTAATAGCAAATGGAAACACTTTTATCAATGTTGAGAATGTAGTGAACATTTATCCAATCCAATCCAATCCCCCTTTATTTGTATAGCACATTTAAACAACACAAACGTCTCCAAAGTGCTGTACATAAAATCAACAATAAAACAAACAATTCCATATACCAATCAGCAATAAATAATAAGTGTATAAATCTAAAATGATGCCATAAATAAAATAAAACAATACAATCAAACAGATAAACATAGTAAAATAAAATAAAAGCCGTAGTTAAAAGTAGTAAAAGAAATAAAAGAAATAAAAGACACAGAGGAACACAAAACTCACGCAGTTTTAAAAAGCCAAGGAATAAAAATGGGTCTTGAGACGAGACTTAAAACATTCCACTGTGGGGGCTGTTCGGACATGGAGGGGTGGGCGTTCCAGAGTCTGGGGCCCACCACAGAGAAAGCCCTGTCCCCCCTGGTTTTAAGTCTCGCTCTAGGCACCACGAGCTGGAGCTGGCCCTCGGACCTCAGACAAGATGGTCACCAGTTGGACTCCGGCCTGCAGCTCTTCTGTTGCATGTTCGTTGGTTCTCTCCAGGTACTCCGGCTTCCTCCCACAGTCCAAAAACATGCAGCTTAGGTTTAATTGGTGACTTTTGGTTGAGTGAATGGTTGTCTGTCTCTGTATGTCTGCCCTGCAATAGTCTGATGACCTGTCCAAGGAGTACCCGCCTCTCTCCCCATGTCAGCTGGGATCGGCCCGCCGCCAATTGTATTGACCAGTTTTCATTATGTCCAGAGACTAATTCATATAATATCCAGAAAGATGCTGACAGGAAACAGCTGATCAGTCATGTGGGTTAGTGGTTCACTACATTCTCAACACTGATAAAGGTGTTTCCATTTCCTATATAAGCATCAAAACACCTCGGCTAAACAGAGGAAGTTGTATCAGATTTTGCTGTTTCCATTCAGGTTTCTTAATGCACTTATATGCATGAAAACATATTTATTGAATGGATGCCTGAGCCAAGTGTGACATTAGTCGTGTTTACATCAACAAATTTCTACGCACATTTTTATGATTTGCATGAGAAAGGCTTGATGGAAACGCCAAAATTTGATAAAACTTTCAAAGCTGGCTAATTAAATTAAGCCTGGCTCTGTGATTGGATGCACTGTAAAGATGTTTGAGGCCATCTTGAAATACCCAGATCATCCGCTGCACAAAACCTTTATGTACCAAAAAAACAGCAGTGGACGGCTCCTCTCTCTCTGTAGCAGGACGGAGATATTTAAAAGATCCTTCTCTCCTACAACCATCAGGCTGTCTCTTTCTAACAGAGCTAACAGACTCACTGAATTTCCCCTCTGGGATAAATAAAGTAAGTTTTGAATTAAAATGTAATTTGAAGGTTTTACACTCACTTGGGTTTTTGTCTTTTTTGAGAAATAGTTAGTGTGTATCACTTTACATCAACTGGTTTGGAGCAAATAAACAAAGCTGCATAGACGTACTTTGGTCAGCAAGTGGAAGTGTAACGTATTGCTGTAGGCTCATCCGTCAGTAAACAGGAGTGGAGATTGCGACAACAAGCAAAAATCATTGCTAATCGGACAACTTTGGCCACCCAAAAGAGAAAATGGAGAGAAGTCTTTAAGAATTGGATTCAGTTGGGCAACTTATAATTGTTATTTCATGTCAGAGCGGTCAGCTGATCAGTCACATGAGTTAAATATTAGCTACATCAGAATTGGAAATCCATCTCCCGTTTAATGCATTAACTTTAAAAAAAAAAAAAAAAGACAAAAACCACCTGAAGCGAGTATAAAAATGTCTATCCGCATTTTCGAAAGTTGCATCAAATCTTGTGTTTCCCATCAAGCTTTTCTCATGAATATTCAAAATGCTCATCGAAATGTGTTGATTGAACCACTGATCATTTTTCTTTCTTCTGTTTCTGTTAGTTTCACTGTTTCTGGTCATTTAGTGTTTATTCATTTATTTTGTCGATCTAACAAACAATTTAACAAGAAAAAGGACAAAAAAACCCAAACCTGTGTCAGCAAATAAAAAGTACAGAACCTCAAGAAAATACAAACATGGAGGAAAACTGAATTTTTATTATTTCAGGTTTACACTCTACTGCTTGCTGTGTCTTTTCTAAAACTGCTTTGACAAATATGTTGTGCTGGACTAAGTCTGGTGTTTTGTTGTTTATATTTCAGCAAAAGAGACTTTCTGTCTGCAGTCTGACTGATTTAATGGAGTTTTGCAGAAAAGAAAGGTCAGAAATCAGCGTGAGACTTTCTGAAACACTCTGCAGAGAGGAGGAGGCCGCTTGATGTGCTGTGTGACAGAATAAGGAACAGGTGTGTGTTTAATGAGAGACTGAAGGACAGGTGTGCAGAGTGAAAAAGAGAAACTGTGAGGACCTCTGGTGGAGAAAAGAGGAACAACACAAACTGGAAGAAAAATCCACAGAGGATCTTCTTGTGTGATGTTTTTAATTTGACTTAAATTTGTAATTTTTGCATTCTGATGTCTGGAGTTGGGACTCCTTTATTCTATGAACTGAAAATGGTAATTTTGAGACTTCTCTTAATTAATTAATATAGTGTTGCACATATCAATTAAAAAGTGCAAAGTTAGAAACAACTGTGTACCAAAAGCAAAGTGTAAAATAAAATGTGAATTATTTTGATGCATTCTATCAACTAAAAACCAGCAAAATGAACTAACTGTAAAAACCAAAAGCTTTGTTTGTTTGTATTATTTTATCATCATCTATGTTTATTAATTTTCTTTATCATTTCCTTTTTAGAGTAGGAATATATGATATCTAAAGTACTATATATGTATATATATATATAGTACTTTATATATGTATATATGTATATATGTATGTATGTATATATATATATATATATATATATATATAGATGTATATATATATATGTTGATACATGGATACACTATGTAGTATTTAGATATTTACACTATTTACAGAAAAAAGAGTCAAATTGTATTTAAAGAAAAAATAAAGCACAATATCTTTATTGCAATGACAGATTATTTCACTTGTTTTAAAAAAAAGATTTGCACAATGAGGTCTTTCACTTTTGATACTTTAAGTACATTTTTCTGATAATACTTGTACTTTTGAATGAATTTTGAATGTAGGCGTTTTACTTGAAATTAGGTATTTTTTTGTGTGTGTTCTTTTATAGTACAGTACGTTTGCTGAAGTAGGCTCTGCTCCGCTCTGTGCAGTGATCCTCTCACAGTTAGTGAGCAGGTGCTGCCCCCTGCTGCTCATCAGTGGATGGTGATTATCACAAGTCTGCTATGAAGAGGAAACCTTACCCTCTGGAGTCCATCTATTTGTTGAAAATACACGTTTAATTTACAGTAGTAACTTTATTTATATATGATATGTAGACAAGTTGAGAAAGCCAGTTAAAGTTCAATCATAGGAGTTTTCACAGTGTGTCATTTATGTTTCTAGACCGTTTTTAAAATGAGAATTTTCTTTCCACAATGAAAACTATTACTATTTGTAATTTACATTTTGTAGTTTTATTATTTATTATTTTTTCTGCTGCTTTTGTGCGTATAAATGGTAAAAAAAAAATTAATAATAATAAAAGAAAAAAAGGTACATTTCCATAGACACATGTGACCTTTGCTTGTATTTTCAATTCCTGGCAGCTTTATACTTTAATTAAAATAAAATGAAAAAATCTGACTGATAGCCAAGTTTGTGTGGAGAAAAGGAGCCATGCATGTCATGTAAGGACAGACTGAAAGATGCTAAACAGAGGCATAAATAAATGCATCGGAAGTTTACAAATTTGAACCAAAGTCAACTGGACTTAAACATGTGATAAAAGTTGCTTTGATTGCATGTTTGCAAGTGAGTTCTGCAGCTAGAAATACAGGGCTTTATGTTTTTTAATTATATGTATTTTCCATTAATCAAAGTTAATTTCATTTATGAAGCTCTAAATCTCCCAAAATTAAGGTTCCCAATGTTTTTTCAAAGAATTATGTAACTTCTGGAAATGTTTTATTTATTGGTCTAAAAGTGTTTCAATTCAAATATACTGAGCTAAGTGATTGCCATCATAATATTAAGCTTGTGTATTTATTTATTTATTTATAATATAACCTCAAAATTATGTGACTTCAGTGTTCTCAATATTAGTTACAAACTGCTTAAAGTAGTCTTGAGTCTAAAAATTCTGTAATTACCTTATTAAAAACTCAACATATTTAAGCTTTTTAGAATTCCCGGGTGTTATAAAACCTCTTAATTCACACAGATAAAAAATGAATAAATAAATAATAAATATTGAGGATATGACCTGAGTTCTTAACAGTAGTTGTAGACAGCACAAACATAGTCTAAAATACTGTAATTATCATATTTAATAGCCACCATATTTAAGCGTTTCGCTTTTATAAAACCACTAAATTTACAAAGACACAAATAAATAATATAAAAAAATTACTGAGGACTTGAGAGTCTTGTAAAAACCACTAAATTTACAGAGTCAAATAAAAGATTAAAAATAAAAATACTGTGGACATGACCTCTGTGTTTTCAACAGTAATCACACACTGGCTAAAAAGTAGTCTAAAAATATTGGAATTATCTTAATAAATAGCCACCACATTGAAGCTTTTTGCTTTTATAAAACCTCTAAATTCACAAAGACACAAAAATATTAAATATTTAAAAAAACTGAGGACTTGAGCATCTTCAGTGGTAGCTACAACACTGTTTAATTTAATCTATTTAAAGAAAATCCCCTTTCATTATGTCTTCACATATTTTATTGTGGTTTCTACTGTTTTTTATTTTTTAAATGTCATTCTTTACCTCCATAAAAACATTTTTAATCACCATAATTGAAAAAACAACCACAACTGCACATATACTGTAAATCTGCCTGTTTTAACAATAACAGATTGATTTTTAAACCAGAAACAATCTAAAGAGCTGCTTAAGACACAAACAAAACTGGGACACAATCTGGATTTATTTATTTATTTATTATTGTTTTTGATCATGAGAAACATAATCAAGGACAAATATAGGAAAAATATCTTTGAACAAACAGAAGAAAGAGAGCAGAGAGATAAAATCACAGCGAACAAAAAAGAAATAAAATAAAAAAACAAGTGCTTCAGATTGGATCGATACATTCCTGTAGGCCGAAAAAAAATCAGCCGTCAAACTGAAGTGTGTGTGTGGAGGTGGGTGTGGCCTGAGTCAGCTGATGGAGCACAGGTGACACAGAGGGTCTGAGGTATTTCAACTACGCAGGGAGGAAAGGATCTGGTTTTTAATGCCCATGCATCGCCACGACTGGTCGGGCACGCCGTTTTGGTAAATATACCTATATGTGTAATATACTGCTTTATATTCATGTAACCCTTTCCAAAATACACAGGAAATATCTAAAAACAGACTGTACAAAAACTCTGTATAAACATTAAAACCTTTAATATATATATATCTATATATATCAATATATCCTTTATATACTGTGTTCTTTTGGTCTGTAGTACTAAAGTGATTCCACCACTCAAACATATATACATTCATGTCTCGCTCGGCCACTGGGGGGCATCGCTGAGCTACACTTCAGAAAAATAAAAATAAAGTTCATGCCAGAGCCGTGAAGAAGAAACATCTATTGCACATGTTTGGTTTCTATGTAGAAGAAAAGGCAGGATTTTTTTTTGTTTAAGAATCATTCGTCCTAATGTAAGAAGCTTTTCAAAATAAAAGCCACACTTTGTTAACGGAAAATCAATCTGGGTCGTAAAACACACATGAAACAACAACCAGATTGTTTTTCTGTTAATCAGTTTTTAACTAATGAGGTGAAAAACTGAGGGGAACTTAATTATGTTGTCAGCAAAAAAACAATGCTTGGTTTGTTAAACAACATTCAAAAAACAGAGTTGTGGAAACACAAAGCAGTGACGTTCAGGAGGAAAACACTAATTAATAATGATGTAACACCATGTGGGTTCAGCTGTGATGCCACCTGATCAGCTCAACACTGTAGAAACCTCTGCACAAAACTTCCTCATCCTTTAATCAATCATATCCACGATCAATTATAAGAGCAGTTAGTGTGAGATTAAGATTTCTGACCTGATATGAGGATATATTCTGACTCTCATTACAGTCTGTTTGACACATGAGCACACAAATAATATCAACTTACTATCTTGTGCACATCAGATAGTAATAAATTCACAAAAGGAAAATTATTATTAATATTGGAACTCATGCAAGAAACACTTGTACGAACATTTTTGTACAAATGATTTAGGGGAACTTTTATAATTCCGTATTTTTAATTTTCTCTTTGACAGAAACACAATTCTTTTCTGTTGTAGACGTCATATGCAGGATTGTGTATTTCATATTTTATATTACTTTGCAGAGATTTAGACTATTACAATCCTGCATAAATGATACCTGACAAGTTAGAGAAAGTTAAGATAATAATACGGATATTATCTCACATGAGGTCCAATATATCTCGGTGTGCTCCCTAAAAAGTTAACTAATTGGTTGTTTCAGTCTCAGTCAACTAAGATTTATTTAGTCGTTTTTTCAGCTTTTTAAGCTAAATGACTTTTTTAAGTGGTGCTTTTGCAGGATTCTTTGTGGAGAAACTCAGTTTTTACAGAACATTTTATCTATTAAATCAACAAATTGATCCATAAATGTGTCTTTACTCAAACTTTCATGATGCATACCATTCTTTGTGACTTAGCCTGACAAAATCTATTGTCTTGATTATTCTCCTTGCAAAAAGAACAATCTACTTTACATATTATATTATGATGCATGCACAAAGTTCTTGCACGCTCAAGCCATCTTGTTTGCGATTATATCTTGAGCAAGTTCCCAGAGTTGGAAAAAACATTATGTCTTTTTCTGGACTAAGTTAGTTGAGTTTTATTCTACCCTTGTAGTGTCTGTAGCCCTCTACTGGTATGAATTTTCAAACTGAACCAATCAAAAGAGCAACAATTAACTCTTGTAAATTCAAAATAAAGTATCAAATGAAAACTAATCTCTTCATTTTTGCAAATGAGGCAGCAGTGTTGAGATTTCTACAGCGTCTTTCTGTTTTCACAGCTTTTCAGATTAAACATCACAGCAGACTTAGGACTTTAACATGTGGACGGTCAGAAAGAGACACAAACAGCTCGTATCCAACACGAAGATACAAACATGATACGGACAAACAGGTCAACACGATAGATCTACAGACAGATACCGAACTGAAGAGCTGAGGTCTGATAGCTGGCTGTAGCTGGCTCTTTAGGGCATTTAAAAAAAAAATCTTTCTCTGTTGGCATCAAACTGAACATGAACACAAGCTGAAACACTCTCTTTGGGTTCCTCTATTAACTGTTTCAATTTAAATATTTAAAAATACACTCGCTGATGTTGTTACAGCACATTTAATGATTATAAGAAACACATTTTGGGGACAAATTGAAGCTAAAACCAATTTTGGGAGTATAAAAAATAAAACATTTCAGGGGTTCCTATACATTTTTTCTGGCATTTTTGAAACACCGTATCAAAATCAGTGAGTGCATCTTAAAGTGATGTTTTTTCTTTGTATTTGTTAATATTTTTACTTTCCATAAATATTCATAAAAATACTGCTGAGGGCCCCCCAAAAAATGCTCAGATGGGCCCTGACAATAAGAAAATAAAAACAAAAAATGCTGATTGACCAATAACAGAGCGGCAAGAGGCGGTACACATTCATATACAGAGTCATCAGGAGCGGAACAAAGGCAGGTATGTACACGTGAACAGGTGCATTGTGGGAACAACACCTGGAGTCTGTGAGGGGGGTCGGCAGAGAGCGAGGCGTCGGTCGTCCTAAAGTGCCGTTATCGTACACTGGGAGAGGAGGAGGGGTCAGAGGTCAGCTGGGGCGGCAGTTTGTGACCTGAAGAGGAGTCCGTGACCAGATGTGTGTGTGTGTGTGTGTGTAATAATCCTGATTAACAGGCTCAACTCACGGCATGTTACAGGCCGCCGCTCAAGAGCAGCTTTAAGCAGGTTTTGTTGATAATATGTTAAATATTTGTGGCTCAGAAAGAGGAAATAATCTGCTGCCAAAGATTATTCAGTACCCAACAACCCGCCGGCGGGTTATAAAGGTATGCTTCACCATTTATCACAGCAAATGCTGGAAAAACTAAAATAATTGTCAGGTTTTAACTTTCAGAAAAAACGCTTCCATCTGGAAAATTATTGGATTTAAAATTAAATTAGTAATATTTCATAAAAATGTGCCCAAAACTAAGTGGTTTCCACAAAGCACATGAGATTTACAAAAACATGCACATCCATATGATGAACAGGTTATAAAATAAGAAATAGAGGAGAGAAAAGCATGTATAATACAAAATAAATTGATTTTCTGCACAAGATTATGCTTTCATCAACATATATTTAATTTAATTTCAACCAAGTGATGTTTCAAGCTTGAAGCTTTTTTGATTCCTCATCAGCTGGTAAATAACTTAAATATACTGTATGTTCTTTGACACATTATGCATTCTGCAGACTTTTCCCATCTTTTAATATTTATCTAAAAATAATAAATAAAATGAACCCCTATCTGAGCTCAAATAGTTTGGATTCCATCAAAATGTCTGAAGGGTTATTATACACCTCCTAGACACATCATCAGTGATTACATTACATGTACATACAAAGTGATGTGTCTTAAAAATGCCAAAAAAATAAGGGTCTTTATTTAAATAAATGTTATTATAACTGTGTTATTCTGCAAAAAAGAAATGTGTAAGTTCTCCCCACTTCTAGCCATGATTGTTCTGTTTCCATAGGGCTCAGGACTTATAGATTGTATATGTATTTCCTATTTTTTCGGGGAAATGTTAACCCTTGACCTGCCATGAGTGGAGCCTAAAGGACTGATTGTGGAAAGGTGAAAGGAGGGTCGCTGGTGGAACAGGAGGAGGCAGGGTCGTCATTCTCAGTGTGTGTGTTTTTATGTTTATATATTTATATGTGTGTGTGTGTGTGTGTGTGTGTGTGTATGGGTCCTCACAGCGGGCCGTGCTGTGCCTCGTACTTGGCGAGGACGTTCTTGGTGCGTCCCAGCTCTTTCCTCAGCTCACCCACCTCTTGCCGCAGAGCTGAGTTCTCCTTCTCCAGGAAGTTGGCTCGGATGGCAATCTGGTTCTCCTTGAGCCGCCTCGCGTCCCGGGACCTCTTGGCTGCCATGTTGTTCTTCCTGCGCCTGGCCCAGTATTTGTCATCCTGCTCGAAGGAGACAAAGGAGGAGAGAGGAGAGAAAAGGGATACTTCAAAGACCAGGACTTGTTGGTTTTATTTGCACACTAAATATTTGCATCCTTTCTTACTTTGTACCAAAACTGCTGCACAACAATTTACTACAGGTTAAATAAAGTTTTATCTTTTATTTTTTATTTTATGTTAAATTTTATTTTCTAGATTCAGTAGGTGAACAACACGAGTGGCTAGACAAACACACAGGCGGTAAACTAAAGCACATTTTCCCACCCTAAATGGAAGAAAACATTGACGTCTGTTGTATTTAAAAGCTATGTAATTATATTGCTAGAAGTTTTCCTTTCGATGAACAAATGTCCGCTTGTATGCAGATGATATTGTTATTTGCTGTCATATTTGTTTTATTTGAGTTGCTACCAATTATGGCCATGATCGAGCTGTTTCCATATAGCTGCAGGACTTATAGATTTTATCTATGTTTTATATATTTCATGGAAAGTGAGGACACGGTGAGTAAAATGGGATAGGAAACAAAAACACACCCAGAGACTTTTTGTTGAGCTTTGGATGAACAAATGCCTGCTATGCAGATGATGTTACTGTTACTGTTACTATGACTGTTACTGTTACAGTTACTGTTACTATCAACTCTGAGAGAATCTTTGTGTCGTCAGAAAACATCAAAGCAAACAATAAACCCCCTGAAAGTGTCTGTTGGGGTTCAGAGGGTTACATATTAGTTTTTTTTAAATTCTCACTATTTCTATCCATGATTGTGCTGTTTCCGTAGAGCTACAGGATATTTAATATATTACAGTGAAGAACAAGGCCACAGTGAGTAAATTTGACCTGATTGTTTCTGCTCATTTGGGTTTGGAGGGTTAATATAACTTTAATGGAGGAGGTGTTGAGCCTTAGTGTCTCCCTGAAGTCTCTGCAGAGCTGCGTTCCCTGGCTTTCAGCCACACACAAATCCACTTTTTATTTGAACAAATTAAAAGCCAAATCCTCTGAGCCTGACCTCACAGCACAGGAGACAGAGAAGCAGGAGGCAGCATCACGAAACGGCGCTGCTGCTTTCTCATTCAGTCTCATATAAGCCTCTTAACCAGGAGGACACACCCCTCAACGATACACAGTGAGTTCTGCCCTATCTGTCAGAACCAACTCCAAATTACCTTCAGGTCCTCTGGGATGAAGATCTTGCGAGCTTTCTTGATCATGGGCTGCGGTTTCAGCTCTTCGGCTGAGAACTTGCGTTTGCGCGGGTCGAACATCTCCTGCCCCGGCACGCTGGACAGCGCCAGGTCGGCGGGGTCGGGCTCGTACCCAACAGGAACCTGGATGGAGTCTGGGTCGATGGGGCTGGGAGTGTTTCTGGAGTTGGGGAGGGCTGGAGGGAGAAAAGTCGGAGTCTTTGATGAATATCATAAAAAAACAACATTTGCATTCAGATATTTTAAGGCCAGAGGTCATCAGACCCGTTTGAAAATGGTAATTTCAGTTTTTCTCTTGCTAAAATTTTGTCTAACTTTGTTTTTACACCCACTTCCCAACAACATATCACAATATGTGATATGTGATGTGACACTATATATATACATATATATATATACATATATATATATATATATATATATATATATATATATATATATATATGTATATAGCGTTATAGGTTATAGGTTTTAAATGTATTTTCTTGTCAATATTTCATATATTATTTCAGCAATTTCATGTCTTTTTCTGGTTGTTTAATCCAGTTTTCATCCCGTGAGGCTGCAGTAATGAGCTGCAGCCAGCAGGTGGTGGCAGACCTGACGTAAAACTAAACTGTGACAGTTAGGAGACAGTGAGCGGCTTCAGGTGACAAACAGGAATTATTTATCTTTAAAAATGTATGAGAAATGTTTCCTGTTGGAAACAAGCAGCTCTAAGGTTTTGGTCCCTTTAATTCCTTGTGACCTGCTGATGCGCTCTCGTCTCGGGGGCGTGTTGAGTGGGTCGATGCTGCTACAAATCACAGATGTGTTGTGGGTGAGAGATGAGCTGGGAGCTCATTTAAAGTGCATTTCCTCTGATATCTTTTCCAAGTTAACTCAGTAAATTAATGACATTTATAACAATGAAATCAGCCGTCACTGTGTTTCAGGTTTTTTTTTCATCATCTCTCAAGACAGACAGCCGTTATGTAACACAAACTGTGGGTGTGTTAATTAACAGAGGACAGAAGAAGAAGAAAGGCACCTACTGGTTTCCATTTAAAACTCTGTAAAAATCTCACTTTGATTAAAGCTAATCTTTGATAAACAAATAATACATGTTCAATATCTTTGAATATATATATATATATATATATATATATATATAATATGTCGACACAATAAATATTAGTAGTTTTTTCAGTGTGGAAAAGCAGAACTTTTTCTGTGCATCCACCTTTTTTTAATTTTATTTTTTATATATTTTTGAAGAGGACATTTTGTGTCTTCTCCAACGTTAAGGAATAATTGTGTTAAATAATACCGATCATAAGTAATAATAATAATAATAATAATGAACTAGTATTATCAGGATTATGACTTTTTCCATATTTAAGATGCCCTAATAAATCTCATATTGTCACATTTCATCCAGAACTTTTTGATTTTTCTCCAGATTTTAACTTATTAACCCATAGTTTAGATAGAGAAATCTTGATATAACTGGAGCTATCACGTTTTTATTTCTGCTCTTCCTAACTTTAAATCCATTTTCTGTCAGAAAAGTAATTGCCATCAATTTCTTTGTTATTTAAAAAAAAAAACTTTTCCTGTGAAAGCCAACTTCCTTTTTTATCCAGAGTGGCCACTCCATATTTTTTTTTAGACACTTCTTAGGATTTTCCGCTACACCCCTCTCTGCTGCTCCATCAGCAAAACTCCGGGATACTGTGATAAAAAAACAAAACATACCCTAGTGGCGATACTAGTAAAAGCATTTGTGAACTCATTGGTGAGGCTTTGACCATAACAGACATTCATATATATGTAAAAGTCCCACAATTCAGCTTGAAAAAAAATCAAAACTGAAGACAACTGATGTGAAGGAGAAACCAGTACACTGCCCCTCTCTAGAGCCTCAGCAGCAGTTCTTGGAAAACACTGTTTGTTTTTCCTCTCCAGCTGGTCCTGCAGAGGTCAGGGGCAGGTGTGTGTGTGTGTGTGTGTGTGTGTGTGTGTGTGTGTGTGTGTGTGTGTCTGTTCAGGCTATTTGTGAGGACCATGTTTTAGGACCTCACAGAGAGGACAGTTTCATTGGTCCACTTCGTACATTAAACAGGACGAGATGAAGGCTAGAACCAGGGTTAGGTAAAGTCTCAGCTCCCTTTAAATGTTCCTGTGATCTGTGCCTGAGGCAGACCTGTGGTTGGTCTTCACATGATAGAAGCACATGGTGGACTCATGGTGAGCCTCGCTGCCTCAGAGGCATGTGTGTGTGCATATGTGTAACATGAGTGTGAGCCCCTGAGTTGCAGTTCCTGGTGTTCCCCGCAGAGCTCAGCTGCTCTCTGGTCTCTAAAAAAACATCCAAAGTTTCTGCACAATTTCTATTATTATTATTATTATTTTCATTTTTATTATTACTATTATTGTAAACTTTAAAGAACCAGGCTAACAGTTTAATTCTGCTTTCAGTCTTTATGCTAAGCTAAGCTAACCACCTCAGCCCTGATGTCCATATGGAATCTCACTCATGCACCTATTTCAAAAAACGTTTTATCATACTTATTTCATGGAGCCATTTATTTAAAATACAGATGTGGGAAAGTACCCTCCAACAAACTACAGAGGTCTCATCATGATTTTCAGCTACAGAATGTTTTTGTTCAGACTTTAATCTAATCCTTGCTTAAATATGAAATACTGGCTACTTTTTCTTCTTCTGGTTTTTAAAAGTTATTACATGCATTATTAGTGCTGAATAAACCATGAGATGTTTAAATGAGCTTTATATACTCCAAAATGAAGACAAATGTCTCCCGTGTCTCTCTAATACAGCTTGAATAAAGACTTCTGGCTCTTAGGCTGAAGATATAATTGCTGTTAAGTATGTGTTAGTGTGCACATGATAGCACATATTCTGCGTCTGTTTGGAGCATTGATTGTCCAGGTCGCCAGAAATAAACGCTACAAATCCGAAAGATGCATTACTCACATAAACAGTAGGGGGCAGTGTAGGATACGTACTCACTCATTTAACGGCAGTGAAGTTGATGTCATAACCAAATAAACTGTCAATAATATGTCGTTAAACAGACCAACAATGACTATATATTGATGTCATCGTTCACTTGAGAACCACGTCTCGTAAAGTTTTTGGCATCTGACTGACTTCAGTCGGGGACACGATGTGCCCAATGTTTTCTGGGTGTGAGCTTGTGGTTATAATTAACGGTTAAAGTTTTATCACCTATTCTCATCAGACAACGTGTTGAGTCAGAGGATACTGTTTAGAAAAATAATAACTGTAAAAACCAGACGTGCAATCAACATCTGGCCGGACAGTTTGGAAATAGAATTTATTTTAAATTCTTTATTCCATATTTGTGTTGTTAAATCATGTTTAAAGCCCTAGAAAAGCTTGGTGCAGCCCTAAAGTTACTTTGACTCTTTTTAAAGTAACTTTTTTAAATTAAATTTAAATCTATTGCATCCTAACCATTTTATTATTATTATTATTATGGCTTTTAGATGTATTTTATTGTAGTTTGTAGTCTCCTGGTTAAAAGTCTTGTGTAGGGGGGTGGCCCGTAGCGTAGTGGGTTACACAGGCGCCCCATGTATAGAGGCTACAGTCCTCGCTGCGGTGGAGCCGGGTTTGAATCCGGCCTGAGCTCCCTTTGCAGCATGTCACATAGCTAAAGATCTTTGTTTAGTCAGTTATGTAACTGAAAAAGTTGCTTTAGATGCTTGAACTCTGCTGTTGCTGTTTCAGAAAAAAAAGGTGTTGCAGGTCAATGTGAGATTAAAGTGTGGCGGAGGAGGAGGAAATGTTTAAGGTTCTTCAGAGAGTCCACCTCACGGGCAGGATGAGGATGTTTGTGCTTTTTCTGCCTCTCTGTCAGTCAGTTTGTTTTTCATTATGTGGCGAACCCTGGCTAACCCTGCTTGTTCCTGCCTCCTTATCTGCTGGACAGTCATCGCGCCCTGTGGGAATACAAATATGCCAGATTATGGCCGTAGATTACTCTGCTATATTTAGACATGAGAGCGGCAGATTACTGCTGGACCTCTGCTGGGCTGCAGCTTCACTGTGATGCTGCAGGCAGACGGGACCAGTGATGGGAGAGGTTTTTAACCCTCTGGAGTCCACGAAAGTGCAGCGCATTACTTCTTGATCATATCACCCAGCCCTACTGTCAGCATGTTTTGTTTGATGATGATAGGCCAAGTAAAACCAGAGATAAGGTCAAATATATCGGTAACGCTTTATAATAAGGTCCTTAATAACCATTAATTAACAAGTAATAAGGCATTGTTCTCGCTTTAGATCCGGTAGTTGCAAAAAGCATAGTTAACTTATAGTTAACTTATAATAGATGAGCAATAAAGTATATTTTAATATCAATAAGCAAACAAAATAAGATTAATAAAGGCATGGCAAAGACATAATGGGTGGGTCATGGGTGTTTGTAATGCCATTTTTAACACTTATATAAGCTTATAAACACACAATAATGTTAATAAGCATCTTGTAAGGACTTACAAGGGCCTTATTACTTGTTAATTAATGGTTATTACAAGGACCTTAATATAAAGCGTTACCAATATATTTAGTAAAAAAATATAGAAGTAGATGTTCTCCTAATTTTACATTTTATATGTTGTATTTGTAGCTAACATTTAACATTCTTTATTGAGCGTGATTGTATTCTGAAAGTAAAAAAACCCATAATTTTCCAAATCAGATTTTCGTTTTTTTCCCATTTGTTTGTTTTCAAAATGTTGATCCAGTAAGTCAGTGGAAAAATTGTTACCAGCTCATATAGGTGAGAATGTGCTGAAAAAAAAAAGATTTTAAGTGGCATTTTCAGGCAGAATGAAAAGGATTCAGAAAACGGACATAATAGAACAAAACTGCAAAAGATTGAATGCATCAGTGGAGTCAAAGTGTTGCGTTTAGGGTCCATATGTAATGATTATTAAAAGCATTAATGATGAGAGTTTTTCACTGTTAGGGTCGGAAGGATTAAACTTTCCTCTAAAGTCAGAAAAATCACTTAAAACTGAGTTTTCTGAGTCTTTCTTAGTCACTTCAGATACTTTAAGGTCATCTTAGAAGATGTTTCTTTGAGAACAACTTTTAACAGTAAAATCAGTCATCACTGTGTTTTCGACAGTTTTTTTAATTCCCCCATCATCTCTCAAGATAGACAGCTGTTATGTAACTCTAACTGTGGGTGTTTTAATTAACACAAGAAGAAAAGAAGAAGAAAGCATCAACTGATTTCACTTTAAAACTTAAGACTCTGTAAACGTCTCAGTTCTTTGAACTCTTTCGTCTCACTTTAAAAAAAAAGTTGCTTTGATGTCCTTGGAGGACAAAAAAGTCACTAAAATCAACAAGAGAAGTAACTCCAGTGAAACCAGGAAAACTGCATCTATTTGCACTGTAAGGAAAACAGGAGAATTGTGGTTTTAATGGGTTTCAGTGGGACATTTTTGCCCTTGAAGGACTTATTACAGGAGCTTAGGTTACACTCCCAAAACATAACAAAAACACAAAACAAAAAACTTGCCAAAATGTATGCAAAATGCATATACACAGTCAGAAAAACTAAAATGTAAAAATAAAAAAACCCAAAACATCCAGAGTGATGCACAACGATTAACAGAAACATCTAATGGCAGAGGTGAAGGAGCGGATGTCCTCTCAATAAGTTTTTGTAAGGTAACATAACACAAATTATTATTCGAAGCAGAGTCTTAAAAAACATTTCTGCAGGAATCTTTTTAAAAATTCAACTCCAGTTTCAACCTTTAAAAACCTCACCTGAACTCCTGCAGCCTACCTGAACTCAGCTCTGAACCAGGAGGAGTATCCCAGTGTGACTCACACAGCCCAGTGTGTGTGTGTGTGTGTGTGTGTGTGTGTGTGTGTGCCACAGGGTTATTAGTTGATGTGAATGTAAACAGAGAAAGAGAGTTGGAAACTGTGTGTGTGTTGATGGGAGGGTTGCCGCCCCCTGGCCTACTTCTGCAGAGAACACTATGTTCTTAAAACATTGATCTCATGCAAGGACACGCAAACACACACACACACACACACACACACACACACGCACGCCCAACCAGTGGGTCACATGTTTCTGCACGCTGTGAGAGGATAGTTTGTTTCTCTCTGAGGAACTTGAAGCGGGTTAAAGAGTTAACAGTTTTGGCCATCACACACGCACGTTGCCACACACACACACACACACACACACACACACACACACACACACACCCTTCCTGAGGCCAGGACATCTGTCGAGGCGTTGAATCTGACACCTCTCTAACTCGTAGCGTCTGGGGCGGGCATGTTTTACTCGCCGTGCATAGTGAGCGTTACTACTCGCAGTTTCCCTCCGAGATGTCACACCTGAGCTCAGCTCACCATTACACTTTTGACACAGAGTTTCTCTGACACGATAAGGAGAAGGAGAACTCTGCACACAGTGCATTGGTGCAAGTCTCACAACAATGTTGAAACAGTAGATGTGCAAATTTGAAGCAAAATTGAAGCAAGACGAACTCAAAAACATCTCTCAAATTCCACAAAAGTTGGAGGACAAATCAGCCTCAAGGTTGCACTGCACCTGCCGTCACATGCACTACTTACTGATACTAAAAGCTTTTATAGGATTGTGAAAAGTGTTTGCTAAATTAGACAAATTTAAATGTCTAAACCAAAGAATGCATCCTAAAACGAGAAAACTATTTGATCAAAGAGTGAGTAAAAAACTACAAATCTGACCAGACATTTAACAGCAACTTAAATTTTTTAGGTTATTATATGGGAATTGTTACAAAATCTTAGTTTCGGAAACAATAATTTTTATTGCTTCTCTACAAAACTGTATGTATGTGCTGAATAAAAGAAGCAATACTTTGTCGAAACGAAAGAAGCTCAAGTTCTTAAAAGTTAAATGTTAGAAGTTAAACAGAAGAATCCACTCTAAAACTAGAAAGAGGAAGAATTATGATTTTAAACAGGAACTATCTGGTTAATGAGTGAGTAAAAAATACTACAAATCTGACCTGACATTTAATGGCAACTACCTTTTTTTGGTTATTGGGTGATATTACTATATCTTAGTTTTGGTACTAAGAGGGAAACTTTCACTGTTTTTTTACAGTTTGTATTTCTAACATATATATATACATACTGTTACAGATATTGTTCTTACTTTTACGGTTTTTGGTTATTGTAGCTGTTTTTTAATACCAATTTAGTTTTTATTATGTAAAGTGTCTTTGAGTACCTTTAAAAGTTCTATACAAATAAAATGTAATATTATTAATATTAAAACTGTGTTGTAATGATTTACAAACAGGAATTATCTGATCAAACAGTGAGTGAAAAAAACCTACAAATCTGACCTGACATTTAACAGCAACTTTACTTTTTTAGGGATATTTTATGAAGGCTTTTGGTAGTTACAATATCTTAGTTTCTATATAAAACGGTAAGATTGCACTGAATAAAAGACCTACTGGTGAGCTTTAATGTGTTTACTTCTTGTTTTGTGGCATGTTACAGGATCAAAAAACAGTTTACAGTAGCATCATGAGGTCATAATGTTACATAAGAAGCCAGATGATTCAGTGATGTTTGTTAAACAGCAATTATCTGTCCAAACTTTGCTAATGTGACTAAATTAGCCACAATAAGCAGTTGGTGGCAGGTGTAAAAATGGTGGGGTTTTTAATTGCTTTAAAACAAACTTTGAATTACGTATTTCTTTCAAAAGTTATAT
Organism: Centropristis striata; assembly: GCF_030273125.1. Taxonomy (NCBI): domain Eukaryota; kingdom Metazoa; phylum Chordata; class Actinopteri; order Perciformes; family Serranidae; genus Centropristis; species Centropristis striata. Next base: position 26,111,699 of record NC_081537.1, on the reverse strand, counting down.
CATTCATTCATTCATTCAAGAACTATTCTTATTTATTATTAAAGAAAAAAATAAGTCAGACCAGACACTGTGGTCTGTACAATAAGAGTATATTGCATCCAAATGCATGTTTCAGTTTGTAACAAATGTTTTTTACGTATTGGCAGCAGATGAATAAGAAGAAATGAGAGAAACCCTTTATATGGTTTTATGAAATCAACCACAAGAACACTCTGGGAACACACAGGTGGATTAACTTTATAATTAACTTCACATAAATGAACTAAATCAAGACGTCTAGTCTACAAATTACCAACAACTGTCTTTGTCACACAAATGCTCCACAAAATCAGAGACAAATTAAATGATAACGTGTGTCACATATCTGCCTCTTTGTGCTGTACTGTTTTTTTTACATATATTTCTTTTTTAACCTGTGAATGCATTTGTGAACTGCCTGAATAAGATCATGGGGTGTTTTGTTTTTAAAGAGGAAAAAATATATACAATATTGGACATGTATACATGCAATCATACCCCTACATATGTACTACTAGACTTGCATACATATAGAAAAAGATTTAAACAAAAGAAGGGTGTTTTGGGGAGATATAAACTTTCCATTTCGCCATGTTTTTCCAATTACATTTTATTTATTTAAATGTGCTTTATAAATAAATTTTGCTTGACTAGAACATTTCCCCCCCTTTATCGAATAAACTGAGGGAAATATATTATTAATCCCAGCAAAATAAATTCACAGAAAAGCACTGGGATGTTGTTGGATCTGGATTTCAGCGATGACAGAGTGTCACTTGCTGGCGTTGGGATGTTATGACAAACACGGTGCATGTAAACTCCGTCAGCAGATAATATGGATGGAGACTCATCGCCAACAGTTTAATGTTGAGGTTACAGCTGCTTTCTTTAACAGTAATTTGCCTGGGTTACACCTTCTATTGTCTCTGTGTTTGGTCTTAGTTCAGTACTGTTACACCCCTAATATTTATTACTGATATAACTGTGGTTTGTTTCTGCCCTTCAAGCTGTCAAAGTCATATATATTTAGTGTAAAACTCCTGGAGTCCGCCTTTAAAATACACAGCATGTGTGAGTTTTAAACTGTAGAATATAAATAGCCCCAAGGGCGTTCCAGGTGGCACACCTGGTAGAGCGCATACCATGTCTCCCCCTCTGTCTCCCCCTTCACTCTGTCCTATCAATAAAGCCCAAAAATGGCCAAAATAAAATCTTAAAAATAAATAAATAAATAGCCCCAAGGGTGCTGAAACGAGCAGACTCGACCTCAGTGGTTTGTACCGATTTTCATCCACACCTAAATAAGTAACTTCTAACTGAGAAACCATTTAAGCTGAACTCACGTGAACTTGTTTTATCTCATTCTTCCTCCTCTTCCGCTGCACATCAGAAGAGTTGGTACAGTGAGATATTTTAACGTTCAGACGATTGATTTTTCTAAATCCCCCCTGCGGCCCTGAACGCCTCCTGCCTGCCTGTTTTCTGCTCATCCATCACTGCTAATCACTCAGGAGGACAAAGGAGCTGAGAGACTTCTTCCTCCTACTGCAGCTACAACTCATCGTTAGAGAGATGAATGGCTTTCCTTTTTCTTTTTTCAGTGCGAGACGACTGGTAGACAAAGAGAAAAATCTCACAGCAACGCTATGTAGCAACTTGTTTTCAGTTTGGCCCACTTGCTTTTCAAGATTGGCAAAGATTTCTCTGCAGATAGAAGAGGAGGCGATCACTTAAAGGAAGGTTAGTTCCAGGACACTCAGTGTGGAGTGGTTTTAAGAAGCTATTTTTAACCATCTTGAAAGGAATTAATCAACTATTCAGTGAAGTAAAAACAATCATGACTAATGAGTTTTTTAAACCTTCGCTTATTATGCCATCTTATTAGGAAAGTCGAGTTGTGAATGATGTAATAGCAGAATTCCTTTTTTAAAAATTAAGCAGGTTTCCATTAATTTTTGTGTAAGCAGCTTTGTGAACCAGAGCTGAAATGATGAGTCAAGTAATCGGTTTGTTGATTGGTTGATTGACCAAAAAAGTAGAAAATGCTACTTTTCTTAAACTGTCTCTTAAATGTTTGCTTTTGGATTAGCAGTTGAATAAAACTTTTTTTTTTTTGTGTTTCTTGACATTTTAGAGACCAAATTATTGCAGACCTAATTGAAATGTGTGAAGGTTTTGTCGGTGTTTGGGTAATTTGGGCAATTTCTCATCCTCAGTAGTTGGAATCACTTGTGAGGTTCCCCATGGATCAGTCCTAGGTTTTGCTATTTTTTTCCCTACACATCGTTCCTCAGCAATTAAAAAAACGAAAACATGCTTTTTTGATTATTTGATTATTATTTTGATTGTAGACAATCTTTTATCTTTCATACTTGGTAGGATCCATTGTTCAATGTGTCCCAGTAAGTTTTCTTTCTCTTCTATGCTGATGAAACCCTGGCTTTTTTATGTGGCAAAAAAAAAGATCGGCAGGCAGATTCTAAACGTGCTGTTTTGGTTATTTACTTTTACAATATAGTTGGTATTAATGCTAATGCTTGCAAATGGTTCCAAACTAAATGAGGTGAAACGTATCACCTTCAGCTGAAACTGGAACATAAAAATCCATAAAAAAAAATAAAAATAAATTAAGGGTGGGTGTATTTCCGTTACCTGCTCTTGCCGGGCTGCTGTGCAGGCAGTTTGGAGAGATGACACTCGTGTGTACGGAGGTGGAGGCGTGGCTGCTGAGATCCATCACCGAGGGTGTCGACGTGGGCGGAGCCTGAGGCATGATTGGCGGCTGGCGCAGCGGAGCGTGCGGTTGGTGTTGGCTGTGGTGGTGGTGCTGGGCGGGGCTGGAGGGGATGCCATTCTCTGACAGGAACTCTTCCAGGTCCATGTACTCCAGCTGGAAGGTGTCTCCGTCATAGGGCAGCGTCTTGTCCCACAGCGTGGGGCCCAGGAAGGCCGACTGGGGGACACTACGCTCCTCCTCCAGGTTCTTCTCCTTCTCCTGCTCCTTGCTGAAACCTGCACAGGAAGACAGAAAAAAATTTATATAGTCAGTACAATCCAAAAAACACAACTCTGTTTAAAAACTCTGTATGTCTATTTGGCTTTGGACAACTTGCTCTTATGTCACAATGAAGCACTTCAGCAACTGTTGAGCAACTCCACGGGTTGTTGCATCTAGCATTACCACTGCCATCCTCAGTTTACATGTACAAACTACTTTGTTATTGTTAAGAAAAGGGAATGGTTCTGATTTATAAGAAATACTAGGTTAAGGTTCAGGATTGATTGTGTGTTTTGACTAAACGTGAAGTAAATTTTAGAGGCGTTCTGATTTATGCGACTGGACATAAATAAGAGCAGTTTCACCAATATCTGCATGAGTTGAAAATAAAAACAAAAACTTTGCACATATGTTGGGGCTTGATTACTGCAACTAATCAACATATGGAGTACACAGTATTTTTGCAGTAAAAAAAAAACTGCAAGTAAAGAAATGCTTTTGTTTGGTTTGTTGGACAGTTCATTTTACGTTATTCCACTCATCAACAGTTGATGGCAGTTCAGCGGCTGAAATATTTTTCTACATTTTGAAAATGTTTACTTTTTCATTAAGATATAACTGTTTCAAGGGCTTGAATAAACAAAATGTATTTGCATGCATCAGACATATCATGAGACATCGACTATCAGTCTGGATTTAGTCTGGATTTAGCCTCTAGCCTCAGTAGATTTCCGGATGACGAATATATCTTGGTCAAGAGTCACAACAGTTATTGTTTACAGTCTGATTAGCTTACTTCATTGAGACTTTTTGTGGACAACATTTTGAGGAATGTCTATAAACAGATGTCTAAATGTGGATGTGGATAAATGAAAAAAAGATGATTGCCGATAGGTTCCCAGGTTGCCTTTCGGCTGCTAATTTTAGCATCTTTTGCTCTCCACATGGACTGTTTACCATCACGGAACCAAAGTCAGTCAAATGTGATTGGTCAATACTTTTCGGCGACAAAAAGAAACCAGAACTCTTGCGATTCCAAAAGACTTTCCTGTTGCAGACAGATTCTGCATTCACATGCAGAAATGTGTTTATAGAGGTCATGCATCAGGTGAAAAATATGAAATCTGAGCTGCAGGTGAAAGTAAACAATGGCTAGTACGAGCTCAGTACGTTGATACAAACCAGAGGGATTATGGGTAAAAAAGAGACACATGTCACAAGGGGGAACTCAATTTGAAGTGTTTACAATTATCTTTAAACTAAAGCGACACCAAGGGACTACTGACAGAGAGTTGTGTCCTTGCACACAACACCTCTATCAGCACCAAAAACTGACCTCTGACCTTCCCATGAACACATTGATCTTTCCCACAGGAATAAATGAGGTTCACATCACTTATTATTTTCAATTAAGAGTGTTTTTGTGTCACAGTCTAGACAGATAAACTCCAAAATTTTGACAAAATGGGATTTCATAGACTGAGTACAACATTTTGGACTCTAAATCTGCTTTAAACCTTTGCAATAATAAAAAAAATCCAGCAGCAAAACCAACATGAGTTTATACACATTTTTCTGAGGATTTGGAAAGCACAGTTTGGTTGGTGCCCAGTCACAAATGTAAAATCTAAAATCCTGGCTGCAGCTTTAAGGACATTCAACAGCACTACATGTTCAGATATGTATCATGATTATATTACTTCTCATCTGGTAAATTATTATGTTTACTTTTAGACATTTCATTTCCACTTCTCATGTGACATTTTCAACACAGCTGTACCAGTCAGTAGACTAATCAATCAGTCAATCGACTTACTATCAAAAATAATGACTTTGATCATTTTGATATTCCTTTTTAACGTAATATTTCATGCAAAATTTGAGATAATGTGTATATTTTTTACTTTCTGACACTGACATAAACTTGGACTTTAAGAAGCTCAGATGGACATTTTCTGACTTTTTATGGACTAAAAGTCTAATTGATGAATACAGAATTACTGACTGTAATTATATTGATTTTCCATTTTCGACTGTTATCAAAAGTTAATGTCTCCATGCGAATATATAGAATAATAAATATAGACACAGTTTCCCTCCTAACTTCACCTTCATGATGCAGCGGCAGCTTCATCGGGTTCTCCAGCAGAGACTTGAGGACTCCGTGCGTCGCTGGAGGGAGAAAACTTGGATTTAAGGGATGTCGGGACATTTTCTCCATCACGCCTCCTTGCATCGGGATCAAAAAAAGAAAGAAAAACAACACAAGAAGAAGGAGAAATAAAGCAGGAATATGTGAAGAAGAAAAATGAAGAAAAAAAAGTCAAATATGTTGTTGGAGGAGGTCCTCGGCTCTGCAGCCTACATGGAAATAACAACAAAAAAAAAGTCCTCAGTATAAAAACAGAGTGTTAGAATAAAAATTGAGCGCGGGACGAGCTGTGGGCGCGTGCTGCGGTGCCTGACCGGGCTGCGGGAGGCGGACAGACCGAGGACAGACCTCCCATGTGTGAGACCGGAGGACTGCTGACGTCAAACCGCGTGCCAAACACCCTCCTCTCTCTACCGCCACACCCCTCTCCTCTCTCTCTCCCTCTCTCTCACTTATTACTGCTAATGCACTTGAACATGCCTTTGTGACTTAAGCAAGATATGGTAACACTTTATTTTGAAGGTGTCTACATAAGAGTGACATGAGCGTGTCATAAACATGACATGGGATGTGTCATGAACATTAATGACACTTTGAAGTAACATTAATGCTCATGATACTTGTCATGTTTCTGACAGGCTTGTGTGACTCTTATGTAGACACCTTCAAAATAAAGTGTTACCATATCTTGCTTGAGTCACAAAGGCATGTTCAAAAAATTGCCTAAGTCATTTATTTGTCTTAAGTTACATAATGTACACATAGTGTTATTACTATGCCAATAGCCATCCTTTGTTACATCCTTTTTAAAGTGAAATGATCAATAAATGTCATATATAAGTTTTTTGTGTTTCCTGCAAAACTTGAAAAAATAAGTTTAGCGATTATTTTAACAGGGTGACGATACAAAACATTGTTTTAATAGGCCTATTTTGTAAAATAATATTCTTAATTTTGTCATAAATCACCTAAAATAATGCTTGAAGAAATAAAGTAATATTCTTATTATTCCAAAGATAAAACAGGGCTGCAGCCCACTGAGAAAATAAATACAAAATATTTTTTTATATTTCTTTTTTTAAATTCATTTTTGTGTTGTTTTTTTTTTTAACAAAATATATCGCATCATATTGATATATAAAATGAATCTATTATAATATTGTAACATTAGTGAGGACACACACACACACACACACACACACACACACTCACACTCACACACACACACACACACACACACAGCTTGCAGAGAGGAATGCTGGGTCACATGAGTGGGCTGGCTTGACCTACTTTTGTCCAATGAGAAGCCTCCTTCTCCTGCTCACCTCCCTCCTCCCTTGCAGCCTGGACACATTGAACATCATGTGCTCAGGAGGAGAGAAAAACAAATCGAGAGGAGAGGAGAGGAGAGGAGAGGAGAGGAGAGGAGAGGAGAGGAGGAAACAATAAAAGAGGAGAGGATAAAGCAAGAGAGGAGGAGAGAAAAAACAAACTTAAGAGGAGGAAAGAAGGAAACAAACCTTTGAAGAGTATGAAACAGGAAAGGAGTGAAGTAATAAGGAGAGGAGAGGCCTCACAGAAACATTGGTATATGTCTTTAAATCACAACATAAATCACAACATATATATATATATATATATATATATATATATATATATATATATGACAGACATTACATTTTATACATACTTTATGACTTAAAAGTCACATGACGCATGATAAAATTATTGTAGGAATATTATTGAAATATACAGTAATTACAAATAACAACAAGCAGGTAAAATGTAATAAGGTGCAATTAAAAATCTCAGTAAGTCTGTTGAGTCTTTTATATTGGTGTTTTGTTTTTGTTTTTTTAATCTCAGACCTGTTTGTGACCTGTTTGTGTCTGCGAACATGAACTGAAGGAGTCTTCTTACAGCTAAACACCATATGTGGCACTAGATGGAGAAAAAAAAAAGAGTCGCTGTCCTCAACAGCCTTGACAAATCCCTACCAGCCTCTCTCTCATTAAAACTTCCTTAGCAACGGAGATGTTGTGGCGACCTTTGTGAGGGAGGAAAGTGGGACACGGCTCAGACTCGCTGGGAGGTGACTGGGCCAAACACAAAGTCTTGACTCATCCCTTTGAAACGCTTGATGCCAACACCTGAATTACCTGTCGCCATACATGAAGGATTACACCTGACTGAGAGTCCACAGTGACAATGCATTAGTAGAACATTTAGCAGCTATTTGGTGGTAGAGACAAAAAAACAGAGCTAAAATAGAGAGAATCTTTTTTTTTTTAAGAATTTTTTTTTTTTTTTCAGTTTTCAATTTAACAAGATAAACATGAAAACACACAACTCCAAACCCCTTCCCCAACCCACCCACAGACTGGAAAAGAGAGAGGAGGAGAAAATAAATAGATAAATAAAATTAATAAATAATTAAAATAATGTTAGTAATGATATAAAATTAATTAATTAATAAAAAAAATTAAAAAACACGGTCGAGAGGCAAGGAAGACAACAATAAGCACTGACAACATAGAAGCTGGCAATGTGTCCATAGATGCTAAATAGGGCTGCCACATCTCTGTAAAAGTATTATAGTCATTCCTGAGTGTATATGTAATTTTTTTCAAGTGGAACACAGCTATTCATTTCTGAAACCCATCTTCCTATAGAAAGTTGGGAGTCAGATTTCCACGTGATGACGATGCACTTCCTGGCAATGCACAAGGCCAGTGAGAGGAACCTCTTTTGAGCTTTTCTTAATCGTGCATCAATATTTGTAGTATCTCCTAATGAGCAGGTTTGAGGATCTAATGGGAGATGTAGTCCCAGAAATGTTGTCATGATGTCAGAGAAATTATGCCAGAATATGTTAAGTTTTGTGCATAACAAAGGCAGTTCAGACTGCCAGCCAAAATCCGATTTTTAGCCCATCCAGATTGGAACTGGATGGCTCTTTTGAAGTCTGAACAGTCACAAATCACATGAAATCTGATTTTTGCGAACCGGATCGAAACCACCTTCGGGAGGTAGTTTCAGATCGCATTTGGACAGATGCGTCTCAGTCTGAACCTCCAAACACTCAGATCGGTTTTCACTGTCCGTGACGTCACTCTACGTGGTACGCGTAGCGCCGGCAGCGCGGAGACGAGGTGTCCACCGGCAGCCGTGCCCGACTCATGCGGGCCCGACGGGGGCGTCCATCCGCCCGGTTTCTCCCCTGGTGCGTCTGAGATGTTCTGCACCTCTACTGGACAGAGATAAGGCCAATATACTGAGGTGACCTGCCTCCATCATGTTTGTTGTTGTTGTTCTTGTCGCTGTCGCAATTATATGACGCCGTTACTATGGTAACCTGTCAGATCAGTCAATAATGTGGCCCAGTCTGAACAGAGCCATATCCGATTTGGACACTTGCTTAAAACAGTGTGGACAGTCAGCCCTAAAAATCTGATTTGAGTAGGAATCTGATTTGAATCAGATTGGCCTGCAGTCTGAACGCGGCCCAAGTGCAGTGTAGGAATGAACCCTCCTCTATACTACATCTAAAACACAGGTTGGATATCTCAGGTTTTTAATTCATGTCATTTCTGTGGCGTAAGATAGGTTTGATGAAGACAGTTGTAATAAGTCAGCCTGTATCTGGAATTAAGAGTTGCAGTTAGACTTTTTTGACACAGTTCAGCCCAGAGCTCTGTACCCATTGTCACATCCAAGTCAGACTCCCATTTCTCCCTTGATTTAAATAGAGAAAATATTGAACTTAAATCCATGAGGTGACACAAACACTGCAGCTGAATATGTAAACAAACCAATATTTAACATATCAATTTATAAGGTGACATTAAGTCAATATTTTGCTCAACCCACTTTCCTATACCCTCACAAAACTTACTTATTATAACATGAATGAAAAATGATTCCACCTTAAAACCATCAAGGCCAGAAAAAGCAAGATTAACAACCTTTTCATGTTCTTTAAACACTAGAAAACAGTTTTGTCGAAGCTTTTGGACTGATGCATAAGCAAGCTAAGTGCTTGTTTAGTGCTCATGGTCACCAGATGGGCCCAGAGAGCACTTGAAATGCCTTAAATAATCTTTATTTACTTATTGTAATTATTTTTAAATCTGCATTTTTTTAAGTATACAATGACATTTCTTTTGATTCAGACTTTTCAGAGAAATTACAGAAACAAACAAGAAGAGTTTTGCTTCATCTATCTAAAATTAAATGAGTTGGTAATTCTTAAGTTTCATGTCGACTGTCATTCATAAATTCAGAATCACAGCAATGAAATGTGTCTTACAGCCAATCAGAGCAATGACACGTGTTCATCGACCAATCACATCAATAAAAAACATCTTCATGGACCAATCACAGCGATAAAGTTATGACATAGGACCAATAAGAGCAATGAAACCTGTCCTATGACCAATCACAGCAACAAAATGTGTCAATCAGGTTGTTAACCTGATTGACACATTTTGTTGCACGTGTCCATGGACCAATCAGAACAACAACGTGTCCAATCACAGTAAAGAAACGTGTCGTTGGACCATCAAAGCAATCAAAAATGACCTAGGCCCAGCGAGGGTCAGGACCAGGCGGCAATCTCCGTGTCTGAGCATGGAGGCCAACCAGGAAGTGCCTTAAGCCTGCAATCCACCGAAAATTCCAGCAGGGGTTGCTAAGTTTGGCTGCAAAAAAAATCTGCCCATTCATTTCAGTGCAAAATTTGAAAACTTCTGGCCGTGGCTACAGGTCACTGTCAAGGCGAGCCGTCATCAGGAAAGAAGCAGAGCAATGCGTATCCACGGCAACGTGTCAATAAAGTTATATGTAACGTTATATAGATAGAAAAGAGGACGTTTACCGATTTGGTCTCATAACTTTGACCCTTTCACTTTATTTTCACTTAATGACAGTTTATTTGAACGTTTTGTTCAGTAAAAATGTCTTGTTCAGTGTTTGGTTGGACTAACAGACACTCCAAGGAGTCGCTGCTCAGTTTTCTGAGGTAAGAAAGATACATTTTGTTTTTGTTTTTTGCTAGCCAAAACTAACATCCCAGTTAATGCTCCAATTAATGCTAACATCAATTAGCAGCAGCTTCTCTCAGTCAGGTTGAGGTGTAGAGAGGCTGTAGTCAGTGATCAGATCCCTCTCGCTCCTCCACAGTCCAGATATGGTCTGCTCCCCTTATCGGAAACAAGATGGCGACGAGTGTAACGCTTGAACTCGAGGCTTCCAACAGGCCACAAACCAAGGGGTGACGTCACGGTGACTACGTCCATTATTTATATAGTCTATGATCAGGACCAGTGGAAATCTGTCTGAATGGGAGACTTTGTTACAGTTATTTTTAAATTATCATGTTATCCTCATGCTAATATTAACGTGAAGCTGATTAACAGCTGGATTTAACAGAAATTAAAGAGTCATTGGTTCTAGAGGTATCCTGTGATGACTTTAATGTTTGTACTGGACACTGGATTGCCAAATGTATTAAGATTAATCATCTATCATTATGTGAAATTGTTATGTGAAAGAAATGACCAACAGATGGTACATTAATCCATCTTCAGAGCCACAACAGCAGTGTGACTAAAAACAACCTAGTCAGTCTCTTTTATTGTTAACAGACCAAAAGTATTATTCTTTGTTATCAACAGACGTCATTTCAAATAATACAATCTAAAAATGTATTCATAATTGGGTTTCTTGATGTTATATAATTTGATCAGAAATCTGGGCCACAAAGAATCCACTGTGAAACTTCCAGAGGAGTAAATTGGATTTTCCTCCTGAAACGAGGGGATTGGTCTCCGATTTAATTCATGCTGAGGAGATAATTTACTCCAGGAGCTAAATTACACAGAAGCCCTTGTTTTGTGGGTCAGTTTGGGTTGTTTTTCAGCACACTGTTAGCAACAATGTGGTCATGTAAGCACAGTGTGTGCCTGCAGTGGTCTTTAGAGTATGATTTACATAACTAAAGCTGGCCTGAATGAGCTCAGTCAGAGCGACGACCTCCTGGTACGTCTTAAGACTCGGCGAGGTCGAGCCAAGAGCTATTTCCAGCCGTAAAGCAAACAAGTTAACAAGAGTTTTTCGTCATCAAGGACTTCGATAAAAGACGCGTCTCCGGAGTCATCCAGGGTGACGGTCATCAGTGACTTTGTTAAGCCGGCCAATCGCTGACTCACTGTGTCTGTTTGGGTTGAGCTTACTCTAATCCGATCCTGACAGGGTTGTTGATGCAGTCTGTGACCTTTGACCTCCTCCAGGTTGAAACAAGGGAAAGAGGCTTTGCAGGTTGTGTAACGTCTCTGCTGATTTGGTTGTAAACTGTTCGTGCACACATGTGGTCTGATCACCAGGACCGTATGGAGGACGTCAGAGGGGCCAAAATACAGAAAAGGTGAATTTTGCAAAATATCGCAATAAATATATACCTGGAACACAAACATTTAATTTTTAATTTTGTTTTGCAAACATAATGGCAGAAATTTGTGTTTCTTTTATTATTGTAAAGTGAAACATAAAATCTAAAATGAAAAGATATAATGGAATCCAATGCATAAGGGTTCATGTAGGCAGGATTTACTATCCTGCCCTCTTTTTTTCTTCTTTTTTTGGGAAGTAACCTCTTAAAATGTGCATGCCACACATTTTTTCACAACTAATACATATTTATTAATTTATAAAGCCCTGGACTGTAGCAGCTCTTATTTGTTTCAATAATTTGAATTCCGTAAAAACATATCTGTGTTGCAGGCTATTATTTAGAGACAGAAGAGGTAATTTTATGGAAATATTCTTCTCATGGGGACGCAGATGTAAACAAACACACTGGCGCAACAACTTACTGTAAAGTGTTCTGCGAGAAAAAACAAACAATGTGAGAAAACAGTCGGGGGGCATGGTTGTTCTGGAGAGTTTCACTGTCAGTTTTACAGTTTTTCTCAATTGCTAAAACACATTTTTTGAATCCTCCTGTCCTTTTCTCAGAATTCTAAACACAAAACTCTTTTCTCACACTACATTCACAAAACCTCTGATTCTTTTAGCAAAACCATACCATCGCCTCAAAATAGTTTTACCTGTTCTCAAAACCAAACAATGTTGTCAGATCTTGAAGTAATTGGTCTAAATAGAAAAACTGCTGAGCAGTCATTACACACTTCACTAGGGTGACCATATTTTGATTTCCAAAAAAGAGGACAATCGGCACGGCCTCGAGACACAAATTCAGACAGGCTTCTCGGAGGTTGATGAACATGCTTTATTATGCTTCAATGGTGCAAAATTAACTTCTGTAATAAAATAAAATGAAATCTGTAAAAACTTGTAACAAAATAATAGCTCTCGTAGACTCTTTTCAAATAAATGAATAAATAATATGAAATAATGTTCTAAATATGAACTCTTCTGTTAGAAAATCTAGCTTCAACAATATATCTCTTAATAACTGCAATAAGATAAATAATAGAAGAGTCTCACAAAGATCACAAAGAGCTTTGAGATCTCCAGCACCTTTATTAGACACTGAGACATATGTGCCAGCATTGCACACGGTGCACTCCGCCTCCCACCTGTCCCGACCGGGACGGTACGTCGGAAATTTTTTTTGCAGTTCATCTGTGAAGCTGCACTTACGCTTCGGCATTTCCCGTGCAATGCTGCTCCGCTGTTCGATCTGCCCTCTGTCTGCTCTGCTCTCTGTCTCTCTGTGTGTCTGCGCGGCGCTGACCTGCCCACTAGGCAGCCTCTTGGTAATTACGTCTCGCAAAATTGTGTGCAAAGCGCCGGTCAATTTACATGCACGTGTACTGGTCCTATGAAAAATAGTGAACACCGGACATTTTCGTGAATTTTCGTGAATTTATAAAACCCGGCCGGACGTAAAAAGTGGACATGTCCGGGCAAAAGAGGACGCTTGGTCACTCTACACTACACCCCAAAAATTGAAAACACAGTGTTCAAGGCATGTAGCTCATGGAGAAATGTTTATTGGTCACATTACATTTTTTTCACATTAATGTGAAAAAAATCACGCAGAAATTGACAAATACAAATGAAAGTGTACAGCCTACAATGTACTGTAAAAGGTTAAAAAAAATCCTTAACTGCTTATCAGCACTCGGGTCATGGGGGGCTGGAGACGATCTCAGC